>NC_081347.1:3341666-3508904 GCF_029784015.1 Lycium ferocissimum
AATTTTTTTAATGCATTTAAAAATGATTTGAAATGAGTAATTAATATCATTTGATAAAATAGAAAAAAATTGTCTTTTATTGATATACTAAAAGTGAACGGAGGGAGTAAACTAAAGTTAAATTGTTACTAAATATATAAATATGTCATTTCTTTTTTAATCTGAATAAAAATGAAAGAGCGTCATATAAATTGGAACGGATGGAGCATTACTTTTGATGTCTTATTTTATGAAAAAGTGTTCGAATTCTTTTTACAAAAAAAGAATTTTTTGAAAAGCTTTTTAACAGCTTTCCCACTCAAATGTCTCAAATGGAGTTTGGTCCAAAAAGTAAAGAAGAACTTTTACAAAGATCTTTATTTAATTTTTTAAAACACAACTCATATCTTGTTAATTTATCTGATTAACCTTTGAAATTTGTTTATTTTATTTTTTATTTAAATATTTTAAAAAAAAATTATATGTTCGGATAGTAATATTTTGTGTTTGACTAATCAATTTGAAAAGTACTTTACTATATTATGTTTGATCAAACTTTCAAAAATGCTTATGGGAGAAGTGATATTTGTGAGCTTCTAATATTATTCAAATTTTTTTGCCTTTCTAAAAGCTTAGTCAATCACCAGATTCTCAAAAATAAGTATATTTTAAAAATATAAAAATAAGCAATTTTGGATCCTCAGAAGCTTGGCCGTGTTAGTCTATCCCGAAAGAAATCTTATATTGGTAAAAAAAGAAAATTGAGGCATTTTAAAAGGTGTTGAATACTCTTAATGATGTGAGGCTTTTTGGGAAAAACTGTGTGGGCTTGGCCCAAAACGGACAATATCACATCATGTTAAGAGTATCTTTTGACCATTTAGCCAACAACTATTGTTGAGTGTGCGAACAAAGTACCGTATTGGTAGCTGAAAAGAAAAAAAAGCTACTTATAAGGTGTTGGATACTCTTATAGTTTGTTTGGCAAAAACAGCTTATTTTAAAAAGTACTTTTAGCTAAAAGCAGTCTGTGTTTGGCCAAGTAATTTAAAAAGTATTTTTTTAAGTATTTGGCCAAGCTTTTAAAAAATGCTTCTATGTGTATTTTTCTTAAAAGTACTTTTCAAAAAAATATTTTTGGGCAAAAGTTATTTTTTATAGCTTCTGAAAAGCTATTTATACTCCCAAAGCTATTATTTTTCCTCAAAGTTTGGTCAAACATCTCACTTTTTAAAAATAAGCACTTATTGAAAAAATAAGTACTTTTGGGGGAAAAATAAGCACTTTGGGGAAAAATAAACGGTCAAATTTATTAATGATATAGGGTACTTTTTAAAATCATGGCGGGCTTCGCCCAAAGCGGAAATATCACATCATGTCAGAGTATCTTTGAACCGTTTAGCCCCAACAACTGTATCGTAGCCAATGGTTTGGCGGGACGAGTATGAAGATGGCGGAGTGTGGCATGGGGCCGAGCTTAGTGCCTTTGCCTATCTATGGGCTGATTTATGACCTTTACCCGTAGCTTTGAAGACGCACACACATCCTTTGGGCTCCGATGATCGTAAAAACTCTGACAATGTGGGTGGCGCAGAACGTATTTGAATCTGCCCGTGATTTATGGTAATGAGTCGTGTGGAACTTAGTTTGAGGGGAGATTGTTGGGTTGCGAGGCTGAAGACTACATTTCAGAGGCTGAATAAGAAAAAAAGGCTACTACTCATGGGTGTTGGATACTCTTAAATGATGTGAGGCCTTTTGGGAAAATCGTGACAGCTTGGCCCAAAGCGAATAATATCACATCATATTAAGTGTATGTTTGGACCATTTAGCCTAACAGGCCGAACCAACTATTGAGTATATATGATATTTTCCTTCTTAATCTATTTGAAAAATAACTTTTACTTCCAATTTAATCTTTAGTAACATCTACATATTAGTTATAGTCGTGTCATGACATCTTTAAAATCACGGTTTTTATTAATATTTATGACATGTGTTAAAATTATTCTTTTTTTTTTTTGTGAAAATGGAAAATCGCCCTATTTTTTCATGAGTATAGACAACTCTGATGACGGGTGCTTGGGTAAAGTATAAGATGATGAACCAATAAGGAACGTGGTGATTGATAAGTAATTTTTCATTCTCAATTAGGAATCTCATATTCGAGTTCTATTGATTACAAAATCTCTCTGTTAGAGAGAACTTTACCACGTAATGTGAAACTTTTTGATATAAATTCGAATTAATTGAATAGCAATGCAAATACTGAATATGGAACAAAACCAAAGAGAACAAGTATAAAATGATGAGCTAATGAAGGGGGCCACAAATTCTCTGGTGCTTAAGACATTATGTTTTAATGGAGAACCCATGAATCGTGTCTTTGATGTGGAGGTACATGAACCTTAGGGGCATCTATTTGTGTGATGTGGACTTCATTTTTAAGTTCATTTGCGGTGCTGCCACGGCTTTTTGCTGCTTTTATGTTGCCGACGGCCAATTTCCTATCTTTTTACAAGAAAAAGAAAATCATTCAACAAACTATAGTAAACTACTTTCATTTTACTAGGATGTATTTCCTAAATTAGAGATTTTGAGTTCGAGTATTGAATGTGATTTTTTTTTGGTAGGGAGCAATTTTTTCATTCAAAATAAATAAGAATAAAACTCAGGAATGATACAAATACAGGTACCGTATCCCGAATTAGTCGGGCTACAATACATGTATCCCGAATGAGAAATAAAAATAAAACTACTCTCATTTTTGGATTGAGGAACATATACGTTTGTCACCAAGTATTTGATCAAGTAAAATCGTTCAATTCTTATAAAATCTATTGTCAAAACACTATTAGAGTGGAGGAAAGAGATGAAGCGACCCGAAAAAGATTTTTCGTGAGATGAGAAATGATTTTTTTTTTAATACTCCCTCTGTTTCAATTTGTTTGAACCTATTTCCTTTTTAGTCCGTGCCAAAATGAATGACCTCTTTCCTAATTTGGACACAAATTCACTTTATGAATGATTTTCAAGGCTTATTTTAAACCACAAGTTTCAAAAGTCTTCCTTCTTTCTTAAATGTCGTGCCCAGTCAAATGGGTTCATATAAATTGAAATGGAGGGAGTATAAAATTATGATCACGTGATTGTCTGATAATGAGCAAGAAATATTCGTCTTTCTGCTTAATTGAAAGAATCAAACTCATTATTCGTTATATGTTCTTTATAAATGCCAACTGAATAATGTCAGTAAATTGATCCTGACCGTTCAATTATTTGATAACCATAAATATTTTTTCTAATAAACGATCAAGATGAGTCAGGCTCAATAAGATTCGATCAATCCTATATTTCTATTGAAGACGGAGAACTGAATCAAGAATCTTTGTTTTGGTAATTGGATATCTATATTTACACTAAACTCTATTTATGGTTCTGCAACATCCATCTTTCTGCTAAACAAGATATCAATTTATCGTCTTATCAGTACCAACTAAACATCGTAAGTAAATAAATTCTGACAATCAATTAATAATCAGAGTCAATAATTTATAAATAATTCGTGTGAGTCATTTGATCAAATATTATTTGTAAGGAGAAAAACTTCACCGAGAATTTCATGATAAATAAATATTCGTATTTGCACGAAATTTTATTCACGATCCTTCAACTTCACATATTAATTATCCAGACATATGAATATATTTAATTTTTTTTTTTTTACCACCTCTCAACCTACGTGTCTCTCAATCGCGTTACTGTGAATAACACGTCGGCTAGTACTAGACTAAATAAAAAGAAAAATTGATAACAAAAGCAAAGAGGAAAATAGAAAGCCTAGGCCTGCAGCTGTGGCTTGGGACAAGGGGGCCGTGAAGTTTTATTAAATAAAATAAAGAAAAAGAGAGTGAGGGCCATAGCCACCTGCAGGCTGCAAACTGCAAAATGCCAACACCTTGTCTGGATGGTCGTTACAGATTACCTTTTATAATAATGTATCTTATCGTATTGTATGGTGGAGTAATGTATTCTCTTTGTTTCAATTTATGTGAATCTATTTTTTTAATTCATATCAGAATGAATGATCTCTTTTTTAATTTGAAAATAAATTCACTTTATAAAATGATTTACAACCACACAAATATTCAAGACTTATTTTGAATCACAAGTTTCAAAAGTTTTCACTTTTTCTTAAATGTCGTGCCCAGTCAAATGGGTTCACATAAATTGAAACAGAGGGAGTATTATTTTGAAGAATATAATATTTAGATAGGTTGTATCGCTTTTCGTCGTTACATAATGCTATACATCAATAATTTGAAAGGATAAAACTATAAGAGAGATAAAATACGGGTAAAACTATTATAAAAAAAGATAGAGTAAGGAATAAAATATAATTATTTGCAAAGATAAAACGGGGGAAAAAAAGTAACATAATGACGCGATCCGACGAAATTTGTCTTTACATAAAATGAGGCTTTTCGTCGTTCCATAACGTTGAATTTAATAAGTAATAATCAAAATAAAAATTGTATATAAACTAACAACACAATACTATGTCCAATTCGAAATAAGTGAGTTTTTGAGGCTTGACACGCATCGATTACATTAATTAAAGGTTCGTTTGACAATATTATCCATTTACTCTCTCCAAACTTTTCTTAAATGTAGAAATGATCATTTTTGAGATTTGAGAAACTCATTTGCGAGACGAGCAACTTAAAAAAATTAATTAATTATTACTCCATCCATATAAAAAATAGTGTCCATTTATCTTCTTCTTTTTTGATAAAAAAGAGTATCCACTTATTAAATCAAAAAAGAATTAATTTTATTTTTTTAGATTTACCCTTATTAATTGCTATGTGATCAAATCTCAATACTTATTTAATTAAGAGCAGTTTAGTCAAATTATCTATTTTTATCTAGGAGTTAATATTTTTTTAAAGGTGTGCAAATAGATAAGTGAACACTTTTTTTTATCCCCATAGAGAGTATCTCTTTGGAGTTTAAATTTTTTATTCATTTTAGACGAAAAACATGATAGAAATTTATTTATTTTGACACGGAAGGAGTAGGAAATAACCATTCAAACAGGCTATAAGGGGGGAGTGAATGAATTATTGGGAAGGGAAAACAGTGACTGCAGGTGGGACGACGCCGTACTGACACATCTACCACTAAATTGGTCCATTCAGCCATGTGATTGATTCTGCCATTTCCGATTCCTTCCCTTTCTTTCTGGTCCCTCCTTCCCACGTTACTCTCCTCAATTTCATACTACTAGGGACTATTAAAAATAGTAAGAATAATCTCATTTTTCTATCGTACAGTATTATTTTTTGTTGAACTAAATCAGATCAAAAATACCTTCAATATAATGTAATATTGTCTTGAAAAAACTTTTTTTGGGTTGGGGTCTATTGGAAATGGTCTCTATACCTCTCATAAGGTAGGGCTATTGAGTATATCCACCCTTCCTAGACCAAGTGATGGAATTGTACTGGGTTATGTTATTGTTATTGTATAAGGTAATATTTTCTGTTTAAATTATTTATGCGAAAATTTTACAAAAGGCCTCCTACCATTAAGAGCAGTGGCGGATCCAGGATTTTCATTCAGGGTGTTCGGAAAAGAAAAAAAAAGCTAAATATACACTATCTTTTTTTGCCGAGGGTGTTCAAAAGTTAATATATGCACGTAAACGGAGAAAATTTACCTATGCGTATCTGTTTGTAATTTTTTTTTACCGAGGGTGTTCGGGTGAATACCCTGGCCCCCAAGTAGATCCGCCCCTGATTAAGAGTATTCAGATCTTACACATCATATGTAACATCCCAATTTTTTCAACTATAAATGTGAAATTTTATTCGTATGATGAGCAATCATCCTCTCAAACTAAGTTCACGAGACCCATCATCACAATGTACAATCCAAGGCTCCCTGACTCGAACTAAGTTCACGCGGCCATTATCATGTTTACGCATCAATATTCGAAATTTACTGCATACCACCCCGCATGACCGACCATATTTTGCCGTTGAAGCATAAAGCTAGGTTTTTCTTGTGCTTGTGTGTCTCGAAGCTATCTTTGGCATGATAGAGGTAGTAAATCAAGCCACCCGCCATCGTTCCGCAATCTCCATACCCGTCTCATAGAAACATTGGGTTTGACGCTAGTTGTTAAGCTAATTAAACCAGCCCAAAGATATTTTTAACGTGGTGTAATAATGTATGCTTTGGGCCAAGGCCGCACGATTTTTTCCCAAATCTCATATTAGTAAGAGTATCCTTACATTTACATATAAACTTTCTAAATCTTTTCAACTATCAACGAGAGACTATTTTTACACACACAATAATTTTATACGATGATATTTGACAGAACACCAATTTTTTTTTTTAAAAAAAATGAATGACTTTAGAACTTATGTTCTCACACATTCCGTCACATTTATGTATTTATAAGAATATGTCTTTAAGGGTAAAATGAAATTTTGTAATAGGTACTTAAAAAAGGCATAAAATGAAATGGCGGGGAGATATTTCTTTTCATTTCTTGAAATAATTTTCCTTTTCATTTGTTCAAGTCATTAGTAATTGTAATACATTACCCTCAAGTTTTAAGAATCATAATAAAATCACTACCAATAGAATATTTATTTTCTGTTTTTAAGTTCGGGGGCTAATACATACATTGACTTTAAAAAAGGAGGAGGATAAGAATTATCAATAGCATGGCTAAGCATGAAGGAGTAATGATCAAAGTGAAAATTTATAAATAGAATATATACTCCACCTAATTCAATAATATGAACCGATAAGCTTGTACGTATTTTGACAATGACATGAAAGGAGTCTATTAAAAGTAGAACAACGGAATAGAGCTTATGAGAATTATTTTGACACCTCACCTGTCTTCAAGTAATGGCTCATCTCAACTAGAATGTGACAGTTAATAGTACTAATATTTCATATATGGAATTCAAACATGGATAAAAAATATATTTCACCCGATATAAAAGAATTTGAACTTAATCAATCAGCTATTAGAGGCGAATTCAGAATTAGAAATTTATGAATTTTTTAAAATAATCTCAAGTTTATATAAATAATAATAATTGAGTTCATAGCCCACATTTATAAATATTTAATAAATTTTTTAATAAAAATATAGAATGAAAAGCTACTGAACCTCTATAAATCCAGAACCAATAAGTTAAAAATAGATATAATCCTCTATGGAAGATGGATTATTTAAATGTATTTATTAGTTAGGATATTTACAGGTTTCTCCATGCGAAGCGAATCCTTTACAAATTACAATCATAATTTGAGCTATCGATCTAGAGATTATCACAAAATGGAATAATTCCTTAGATTTCACAGCCTAAATAAATTCTAAGATATATTCTTTGTAAACCCTCGTTAGCCGGCATTTCTTGATGAAAGAATACGTCTTTCTCAACACCTATAATGATATATTTATAAGTAATTATTTAAGATTTAGGTGATTAACTAATTAAAGGTCTAACTAGCACCATTATGAGCGGACCCGATTCAATAATACTTTTTAAACTTTGAACATCAAAGCCAAAAATCTTGAAGTGGCTACGGACAATATCATAGACTTCCTTGAAAAACCCTTACAGGAATAAAAAGAGACAAACATATTATCTAACACTTTTAATTAAGCATGTGTAACTCGATTAAAAGATATACACATAGATTTGATCTTTTTTTTGGGTGAATTTTTAGTAATTTTTATAACTTTGATGAGTCGAACTGAAAGAGAGAGAAACTCAGAGTAACTCAATAGACTGAGTTGAGAAATACAAATCCACAACGATAAAACATGAAGTGATTAGAAAGACAATTTTATGTTTAAATATGTAAAAAGTAGTTTCTTGTACTAAAGAAGGCCTAACCTGGACGGCAAACCACATTAATTAGTTTAATCAAGTAATTAACTAATTAATTACTCGTTATATATACACTTCTTCTTTGTTGTTTCATCGTTGCTTTATTCAATTATCATTAACTTTCATGCAAAAAACACTTACGATCTGTCTTTTTGCCGTCGTTCTATAAATAAACTTATTAATGGAAATTATGTATTTAATTAGAGAAAGTACCATGATGTCCCTTTTATAACTCAATAATAAACTTAACAAAAGTATTTGATCAATTATTAACCCTTTAAAATAGAATTTTTATCACCATCCTAGCTTAAGCCTTAATGCACGTAACTACGTATACGTCCACTTCATTTTATAATGGGACTTTTTATAATTTATTACTCAATTCTACTTTTATATGCTACTATTTGTTAAATAATTTGTTCCATCTAGGGCTATTCACGGTTTTGGTTAAAACCAAAACCAAACCGAAAATTTAACCAAACCGAATAAAAAATCGACATTTGGTTTGGTTTGGTTTGGTTTTAAATTTTAAAAACCAATAATATTTGGTTTGGTATGGTTCTATTAAAAAATAACCGAATAAATAACCGAACCAAACCGATAAATTATATATATAAATTTTATAATTATTTATATGTATAATATTAGTTTTTCATAAATAATTATAAATATTTTATACCTTTTAATCATTAATTTGATTTTTGATCTACTTATTTCAAATGATTGTTTAAGGCCCATGTTTTTAAGAGTATGTCAAAGCCCATGTCTTTAAGTCTTTTAACTCTTTAAGTGTTAAGTGTAAACTCTTAACGAAAGCTCGCGTTAAGTCTAATGTCTTTAACTTAAATTTTTAGCCTTTCTTTGTCGACCCATTTGATTTTAGGTTGTTTCTTCTTCTTTTTTTCGAATTTATACTTTTCTTTTTCTTGTACGAATGATTAAACTTCTAATATTTTTCATATGAAAAGGACGGAGGTTGTAGATTTGGAGGTTTCTATGAAGATACTTCGGTAACATCGGCATTTCTTTGCAACTCAAGCACGTGGTAATGCCCTAATACTTCTTTCGTGGGTAATCCTCTTAAAAAGCAGAAAAGAACAACTCTTTGTAGTCGAGACCCTAGCCTTAGGGATAATGATAGAAAAACATCTGAAGTTTGGGATCATTACACACAGTTTTTTTTTAATAAAATGGGAGAATTGAGGGCAAAATGCAAGTATTGCCCCAAAGTTTGGGATCATTACACAAAGTTTTTTTATTTCATATATTTTCATTTTAATTTCAGATAGTTTTTATGTTTAATTAATATGTATGTTTGTAACAACAACTAAAAGCACCTATGCTCTACTTTATTTCTAGGTATGTGTATTAAGATGACAAAAATGGTCGATAGCTACTAAATTAGTTTTTAGCTACTATATGTAATAATTTATGACTTTGGGTAGCTTAGTGCTTACACTATCACTAATAGTGAAAATGTTTCCATGATGTATATCGTTCAACCTTAAACTATAAATAAAAGTTATCGTTTGAATAAAAAAAAGACATGTCTTTTTCAACTTTTTAATATTTTACTGATAAGTCTCATGGTACCTTTAGTCGTATAAACCGAAAAATCGAACCAAACCGAACCAACCCGACAATAACCAAACCGGTGGTTATTATTTTATTTGGTTTGGTTATGGTTTTAGATATTTAAAAAAAGATTTAAATTGGTTTGGTTATGATTTTAATCAATAACTTGAAGCTTAAACGTGAATATGAACACCCCTAATTCCATCAATATTTTAGCCAGCATGGACTTCTAGAGAAATTAACAAAGAGGTGATTACCCCACCAAATGCATTAGTGGTGAATAAATTAAACAATAAAAAGGTATTTAATTAAATTAATTAATGTTAGATGAGTAATTTAACATATCTGAATTGGTCTACATACCAAATTGACATGATTGAGGAGATCAGTTTGAAAAATAATAGGAAAATTGACCCACAAGAAAATGGAAGTGATAGCGATTTAAATGATTTTAATAATTTTTAATAATTTGTTTATCTAGTGGAAGGTCTATTTTCTATTAATTTCATTGTGACACCCATTAATTATGAGTGGAACGTCTACGAATCACATTAATTTAGATTATGATCTGACGAACATTCCAATTTTCAAATATGGGATTCCATCACAACGTCATTTTCCATGCACTACTTGAAAACATTAGCGACTAAATCCTCTAAAAAAGAAAAATATAAAGGGCCCTTTCATAAATATAAATTCAATTAATCTCTTTCCCCTTCACTTGTGAACTTTTCGCCGATTGCCTCTTTTTGGGAGAAATTATTTAATTAATGACCTTTTTTTTTCCTATTTCTCTTGCAACTTATAAATCATTTAGACTACTATCTAAAAATTTCTCTTGAGCAAACTAAAAGATTTATGAGAAAACACTAGACAACAATCTAAAATTTTATAAGTTATTGCAAACATTGGATCATAGTCTAATGTTTCGTCGATAAGGTTGAGAAATATATGAATAAATATTAGACGTTAATATTTCGTCGATAAGGTTGAGAAATACATGAATAAGTATTAGACGTGATTCTAACGTTATCCGAAAGGGTTCTCAAGGACTATTTTGCACAACTTCTAAAATAAGGACAAAATTTAAATGATCTGAAAATTAAGGAAGCGTAAATCAACCCTTCACTTTGAAGCCTTAATTGAATTTCACCAGCAAACGTTTGACTATTAGTTTTTGAAACAGATATAAGAATTTATAGTTAATAAAGCATAGTTTCTTGTTTGAATTATTTCATCATAATACATTACCATATGCTAAGAGAAAAGAATATTTATGATAATTGCTCGGTACGTAGAGTAGGGACTTCAATTGTAGCGGGACCAAACTTTTATTGAGAACTGTTGCATATGTTGACTTAGATTATTTATTTTGGAGAGAATTAGTTATCTGTTTGGGTGAAAACAATAATAAAACGGGTGACCGCTTGGGATGTCCTCGTGTTGCATCCCTTACTTTACCCGTCAAGCGAATTTCCGACGGAAAAATTCTAAAGTAGGTCGTCAGAAAAGCTTCCGAGGAGCCAATTTGCGACGAACCTCCCTCGAATATTTCCACCCTTAACTAGAAGTTATGAGTTTGAATACAAGCAACGGGGTCTTCTTTGATAAATAGTGCTACAACTATCGTACTGAATTTCTATAGCACAAATTTAAATAAGTTGGGCGGATGAATTCCGTTACACCAGATGATTGAATAGAAAAAGATATAGGTCGAAGCTAGTATAGGAAGTACATGTCATGTAAAATCAAGTAATTTTTGTCTAAACTCGGTATATTTGTTGAGATATTTACTGAATATGTACGTATGATAAATTTCTGAACTTATAAATTTCAAATTGAAATACATAAACTTTCAACTCTTGAATGTGCCTCTATGTTCACTAATTTTGATAAATATGTCGTTTGGTTTACTTTTAGAAAATAAAATAAAACTTTTTGAAACAAAAAAGAGCCCAGAAGATGTTATTTTAGTAGAGTATATATAGCCCTAAGTAAGAAAAAAAATATACATAGAAAGTTCTAGTTTTTCAGAGAACTTCTCCAGAAGCATCTTTAGAAGAATTCCGACTACCCCCACCGAACAGAAGAAAAACACCTAAAAAAGAAGTGATCTATACGGTGAAATGAAACCACACAATTTTATCCTTTGCTTGGGGTGTCAAAATTAGTCCATGAAGTTAACATTGCCCATTTATTGGCCTAGCCAATTTTAATTCATTAATTTAGTCCATCTAAAAATTGGATTGATATATAGTCCAAATTGCATGAAATGTAACCTTGTCAAAATATTTTCAAAAGAATAATTTCTTTATTTGATATACTACATATAGTCATAGTAAAGAAAAAAAAAGATAAATAAAGAGAAATTTTAATAAGAATCGAATGGGTTGAGTTATAACCCGTGTTTATAGACCATTTTAATCGGGCAATTTGCACGATTGCCTTTATTGGGGGTGGTCTTTAATTTTGTCCCTCAAACTGCTGGTCTTTAATTTTTGCCGTTCGTCCAAAAACCCCTGGATTTCTGGTTCGAACCCCTGCTCAGTCAAAAATTTTAAAAAAAAATTGCAAGGTAGAGTTTGCATGCAACTCTACCTTATAAGGCAGAGTTTGCCCTTAGGCAGAAGGCAAACTCTGCTTTATAAGGTAGAACTCTAGTTTATAACTCTGCCTTGTGAATCCAACCTCTGACTTGTGATTTTTTTTTAAATTTTTTTTTACTGAGCGAGAGTACAAATGTCACGACCCGACTAGGGGGCCATGAGGGGTACCCGGAGCTGACTATCGAGCACCTCACATTAGGCTAATCATCGTACTCAACCTGAACATATATAATCTCCAAAGCAACACAAGTCTATATACATAAGCCCTCATAGCTGCAAAAATGATATACAAGAGTGCAATGTGCTCATTATGGGACATCAACTACCCACACGTACGTATCTACGAGCCTCTACTAGAGTACTAGACATAAGGACCGGACAAGACCCCGTCGTGCCCAAATATATACACAAAAGAATATGATCATAAGTAGCACCTCCGAATTAGTGGAGTGCTTCTGTGAATCCACTGATAAACTCCTACGGATCTGCACTGTCTCCCTGTGGGCATGAACACAGCGTCTGGAAAAAAAAAAGGACGTCAGTACGATAAATGTACTGAGTATGTAAGGCATGAATACTACTAACACAATAAAGGAATCATGAAATATGAGGTAAAGATATAACCTGCTTAACCCTTTAAAGAAAACACATATTATGCATATCACAAATACCATCATCGTTAACCCGCGTCCGGTAACCATCGCACGCCCTCCATTAGTGGTGTCATGTCCGACCATCTAGGCACGGTGTTATCTCAAGCTGTCCGCCTTCGAGGTGTCATGCCCGGCCATCTAGGCACGGTGTAATCATAAGCTGCCCGCCTTCGCGGTGTCATGCCCGGCCACCTAGGCACGGTGTAATCTCATCATCATATACTTATCATAAAACATGTATTAGAACTCAAGATAATCTATAACTATATCGGGGTGACGTAAGGTCGAGAACCCCCGATTCCATTATGGAGTAATTATAATCATCATACCTCACCTTGAAGGAACTATCATCATAAGGTGGGTTTAGCAACAATGAATAACATGAAAGAACCGTATAGGGATCATTAGTTCCATGGAAATACCATATCATAAGCTTTTGGATCTCTAGGCTTAGACTCATCATTATCGTTATCATACTCATGACATATCTCTTATCTTTATCTCATAGGAAGCTCTTTATAAACATCGACTCATATTTTCCGGAATGTAAGAAGGTCATGGAACAATAAAGGAAGTCATGCCTTAGAAAAGAAGGGACTAGCCTTACATACCTTTACGTTTCGCTAACTTTATCACTTGAACGCTTCCCTCCAATATTCACGTTTCTACATTCAAGAGAGTTCATACTAAAATTAGATAATCGAAGACATACTTAGGCTTAAGCTAAAGCTAACGCTAACGAAAATTGGGTAACATCTCCTTTATTTCGATGACTTTTCCAACTTAATAAGCAATTCCCAACATCAATAACAACACCCACAATATCTTAATCAACAACTTCATCAAGCTAGACATTATTAAATCCTCAACATTCCCTATCAATCCTTCATAACCCTAGCTATGGCACCATATCGTGTCCATCCTCATACAATGCCTCTATAACATCTTTAATATTATTCATAGCACGATTATACTCATTACATATCAAGAACTGTGATTCAAGAATATAATTATTTTCACATTTACACCCCATATCCTCCTCCTTTCCATAATCCAAGTCTTTTAACCTCTCGATACTTTTAATAACATGAAATAAACATAAAACTCACCTTTGATGATGTAGGAATGGACTTTGAATGGAATTACTTCGCTTGGAGAAAACCCTATTTCCACACCAAAAGATTCTTTTTTTCCCACAAACCCTAGGGAGTACTCTCACACTTGATTCCACAATTTCTTGGTGTTTACTCCTTGATTTCTCTTGGGTATATGATAATATAATGAGAGAATTTTTCTAGAACCTTCAAGACTTGGAGAGAAAATAAAATCTGAAATTTTGGGGTGTGACTCGTCTATTTATAGCTAGAACTGGAATGTTCCAGATAAGCGTTCGACGAGCGTGTCGACGATTACGTCGACGTGTGGATGGTTCGTCGACTTGCTCCGTCGACCAGCTTCTGCCGATCAGAAGTTGTAGAGCTATATTGACGTGGCGATCGACGGCCCGTCGACGTGTCTCGTCGATCGGTTTCTGAAGACTAAAATTCTCAGAATATAACGACAGTTCATATTGATGGCCCGTTGACATGGTCGACGGTACGTCAATAATGTCTGGTGTCTGCATATTTTCCTGAATCTGCTCAGCCTGTGTCGGTTCAATCCGTTCAACTTCTAATCCCGTAATATACCTGGAATACCTGCTAGTACCTCCATACACGGGGTAAAATATTTAGCATCTCAATACTCGGGTACAAATCTGCATTTCGAGGCATACTTGACTCGAAAGCCATAAGTTTTTCCTACTATAAAATGAGAGGTGTAACACTAAACCCGCAATCTCAAGGTATTTTCGATCACTTTTTTAAGCGAAGGACAAAAATTAAAGATCAACAACTTGAGGGACAAAAATTAAAAACCAGTGCCTTTGAAGGGTAATTCGCACAAAAAAAAAAATGATTTCAGTCTAACTCATTTCAGTCCAAGTAACTTTAGCGGGTTATTACTCTTTATTAATCAGTCAATTTTGAACCGCTCAAATTTAACCCAATCCGTCCATTTAATTTGACACCTTTACGTGTATGGAATAATTTTTAAAAGTATGATCTATATATTTAATACTTCTACTCTTGTAAACCATCTTTCTTTTTTCTATTTTTAGAAAGGAATTATATAAAATCCAAAGGTACAACTACTACCAAACCTTATCGTTATTATTCTCATGAGGTATCTATCCATCACTATTCCAAAAAGTCTAAGGGGGAAATCGTCATTATATTATTTGTTTGCTGTCATGGCCAACAAAAAATATCATATCACTTTAATTCATCAGCTACAACCGAAACAAATAGTATGAGTTATATACGCAATGCAATCACCTAGAGAATCTCATCACGTGTTATTGTCCCTATCTATGCAAAGAGGTGACAAGTTTTTTTCTTTTTTCTATTCGGTATCTAGTACTCACTTACTCACATAGGTCTCGATTAATTCGGAGTCGTGTTATATAAGATCCATTTAATGAGGAAATACTTTCTATTGAATTTTTTTTTTCTATTCAGAGCTCACGTCAAAAACATCTAATTAAATATGAGTAGCTTCTAGGGAAACTTACATGAATGCACACTTAGGCCATCTAATTATCAAACATAATTGAAGTATACACTGCCTATACACTTCAATTGTATAGATAGTGTATAGGTATGCATATTATATGTATAGGTATTAATAGTTTAGTATACTCTACCTATACAATATGTACATATTTTATAAATTAGATGATTAAATGATATTTGATTGTAATTTTTTTAGATCCTATTCATCTTACCACGATCCTGGATGATGATCACAACTCTTAATACAAATTAGGCGTTTACGTCAAATAATATCAAATTATATAATTAAGTGTATACGGTGAAATTTCTAAGAAGAAGTGTTTCAATTGGAAGTTGGGAACTTTTAATACAACTTGGCTGCTAAGGAGTGAGTGTCATGTCAAAAAGTCCAATCAAATTATACGCATAATCTAATCGCAGATATAACAACAAACAAAAATGGGCCATCAGAAATAGGGCCCAATTTGTTGAGGCCCTTTCGTCTACCTGCTTGTAGTCCGTATGACAAGACCCCCACTGTCAGAAGCAATTTTCCATGTGAACAGAGTGGAAGGAGCTTTTTTATTTTTTTACCACCAAAGATTATGGCGGGCGGTAAGTACTTCTTGATTAATGAGAGACATTGGGTTCAACATTTGAGAATGAAGTAGCCTTTAATTGGAACGGCTTTACCTTTAAAATAATTTTTTTATGTGAATTCTGATTAGACTGGCCTCAAAGTGGATGCCAAATACCGAGTAAAAACTAATTTGCTCGAGTTCGCTCCAGCGGACACTTATTAGCTGACGCGACCTAACTTCTGCGGACAAATTCACGCCGAAACCGTGACTGGTGCGAAGATTTCCGTTCGCGTTTGTGGCCCATCTTTCGCGGATGCGACACCGCTGACGCGGAACCATGCTCGCCCCAGCGACACTACTGAAACCAGAGGAAAATTTTGCTAATCTTAGGAACTCACGCGACACTTGGAACTCGTCTAATCTTTCTTTACACACGAACCAGGCACACGCAACATTCCAAAAGCACATTATTACTAGATACCAATTGGAATCGACTAGATAACAATTGGATACAACCAGATACCAATTTGAACGAACTAGCATGATAAGAGTGAAAGAAAGGAAGTTTCCTAAATGCCCTATAGCCTCTCGCAATGGGTACGGACGTCTACGTACCATTCCACGAGACTCTACTAGACACTGCTCTTGTACTTGTGAAACCGGTAACCTAAAGCTCTGATACCAACTTGTCACGACCCAAATCACGGGTCATGCGAGCACCTACACAATCCCACCAGATAGGCGAACCCTTTCCAAACCCAACCCCTGAACTACACACTATTAAAGAAACATTAAGCTAACCATTTTAACACTTGAATTTACAAGAATGGAAAATAACAAGAAAATACTTTCATAATTACACCAATCCCAAAATCGGGTCTAGACTCGTACAAGAGCATACTAAATCACAACGTAAGATGAAGTACAACCTTAAACTACATACAACTTCTGTTGGAATGAGAAATAACAGAAATCTTGTTATATGACTTGGTGAGATCCTTGGGAGCTAATGGAATTTCAGATATCAACCAGTAACAAACACTGCACCCAAGAAGGGTGTAACAAGAGTAGTATCAGCACAACATACGTACTGGTAAGCATCATAGGCTGACAAGATTAGTAAAACATATATATCAGGTAGAAATCAATAGATAAGAATGATAGGAAATCAAACATAATAAATAAGCATATTCATATACTAGTCCACAACAATGAAATGAAATGTAACATCAATCTTAGGTCATGGACCCCGAAAGAAGTGCCTAATCCTCAAATATATGTCCTCCTCACTAAGATCCCTACCAAGTAACCTAGCAGTCATTTAATGAGCATTACACAACCAAGGAGCGGATAAGATAAGGGAATCACAATAAATCTTCATAATCTCAAATTATAGCCTAGGTGGAAGTCTCTACTCCTCGAGTCCGTAAAGTTATAAGTAAACGCCTCACAAGCAAACAATACTCAAAGAATCATCAACGAGAAATACAAGGAAATGTACCATGAAATGATAAGAAATGCAGTGCAAGTGAATGATATGCAATGCAATGGTCAACGTCACAACCTGTACACACATACTACAGACGAAAATCCTCCACGTCTCGATAGTCATGACCCATAGGGGACTCGCGAAGTCCATATACCAGTCACTCCGCACACAGCCCAGAGATGACTTTCTTATCAACCTGTACATAATCTTCCGCTCCGGTAACAACTTCGGATCACGGATTCACATAGTACTTCTCATCAAAGTGCCACATCTTTCTCTTAATGTTACCATAAACCTTTCATTATCAGAATCATATCACTTTTGCCGTTGTTTCATCTGTCCAGTAACCATGAGAAGTGCAGTATGAGATGCATGCATGAATATCAAACTCAACAAGGATAATCACAAAATATAACAACCACAATGAATCAACCAAAATCAATAGTTCAACGAAGTGGTATGTCCTCGAACAAAATATCACGCGTACTCACTGTTCAATTCATAAACCTAGATGGAACTTCTAATCTCCAAGTCTATCAGTTCTTTAAGGAATTCATTTCGCAATCCATAGTCAACAGTAGTGATATCTCGACTTTCATCGTGTTCCTTTTTAAGCACATATCACAATACTATTTTAATCTCATTTTCCTTCATTTTTTTCCGATCATAAGTGTCATATACCATGTGAAAGATGAAAGCACACAATTATAACATAGAAACTAGGGCGGCAAGGCCAAACAACACGACAAGTCTAATATCACAAATGGCGACAAGCCACACATAAACAAAACCAACCTAGAGTATCCATCCCAATACCATGTCCGAAGACCTAAGCATGCTTTCTCCATCCATCTCTACTAATTACATATGCAATTCTAATCAAAGTCTAACTAAAGTAATCCGTAACCTACCTCGTAGCCGAACAAGTGCCACAAACATCCACTCAAACTCCACCTTCCTTCTTCAGGAAAATACCAAGACGAGAGAGGTCCCTTTCCAATAACCATAGATTTGCTCTGGAAATTCTTTCCAACCAGCTCTAGAAGAGTATTGGTGTAAAATGAGGTCCAATCCCGAAATGGAGAAATAAATACTAGGTCAGATTCAGCGATTTTCGCGGAGGCAGAAGGAGGCCCGCTAAGGCGACCTCGCTTCCGCGGAGAATTGATCCGCTGAGTCAGACTCACTTAAAATGACATTTTTCGCTGAAGCAGATGAAGTACCGCTGGTGCAGGCACGTCGGTGCCCCCCGACGATCGCTAGAGCGGAACAACTGAACCGGAAAATCCTGAGTTGATTTAAATTCCCTCCAACTATAAGCCACCCTTACCCGAAAACTCCACGCGTTGCAACTATTGGTGCGAACTCAAACAAGGGTTATTTCGAGAAATGATAAGGAAATTTCGTAACGACCAAACGGGTCGTTAAAAAGGGGCTTTTTGCACTGAGATTTGCAATCTTCTCTTTGGGTATGGATTGATTGGATCATTAAGAATCACTCACATTTCAACTCAACTTGTTTGTCTAATCTAGTTTTGTTAAAGGAATTTCTAATTCATTTGAAGAATTCTTTCAAAATACTACCAAATGATGTAATGAGATGGATGGGATCGTTTTACTTTTAACTAGAGTTTTGAATTAGAGCCCTAGAAACGGAGAGATTCTTGATAAGGTGTGCTTCTTCTTTTAGCGAGTCACATGGGCCAGTTTGAATTAATCGTGCGAGTAAATTTCGACTGTGGTTAAAACAAAAAAGAAAATTTAAAAGTGAGGGTTGTTGAAAATTTAAGGTTAAAATGTGTATTAGGAGTAATTAACTATAGTTTAACGATAAGACTTTATGCGAAGACATGCGTTATGTATTAATTAAATTGGATTAAGCACCGGAAGTGGACAAAATTTTACGTTTAGGGTATCACCCTTAAATAGAAAAAAATCTATATCTTTCTGTCTATCTATCTATCTATACTATTTTAAAAGCATGAATATAAATGTTGGTTGACCAAAATATTCTTCAAATATTGAACGACTTTTATACCCTTACTATTATTAGTACTAATGTTAATTCCGAATCCTATTTCTATTGAACTACATCCCTTACTATTACTACAAACTAACTAATTACTAATCTTATTTCTATTAAACTAACAAACAGAACGTCTCCCTTACTATTATGAGTATTACCACTAACCAACTAATTACTAATCCTATATATTGAACTAAGAGAACGTCTATTACTCCTAACAACGTCAACACGTTCTTCATGTAATTTTTGTGCTTTGAATTGTTATCCTATGTACCTTCAGGCAACGAGGGATCAAATAAATATTTGTAATGCAAATTGCAGGTTATACTTTTTTGCCGAATAATGAATATTTAGTGCATTCATGAGTTTCTCAAACGGATAGTAGCTTATTGGCGGCTGAATTTTATTTGCAATTCGATTAATCTTTTCGTAGTTTTTTCAGTATCTGCAGTTCCAATAGCTATATATTATGATTACAATCCTTTTAATTGCTCATATTTTGATTTTCAAGAATTTAAATTGTTTGAAGTCTATACAAGAACCTGTTGTAGCTTACTAGTTAGGCATTTCTCTAACAATTGATTTCTCATGAACACTTCAATCTGTAGCGCATAACTGTTGGCCCCTTTCCGAAGTTCCTTCCGAATATGAGCTAAGTATATTATCAAAGTCATGGCTACTAAATTTGTTCTTGAAAAGATTATCCGTGTTCAATAAAATTGTAATTTTTTTATATTTTTTATCTCATCTCTATAAATCACAAAGAAAAACAATCTCCTGTTGATATCCAATTGGTAGTTTCCACGAGTGTAAATATGAGCTTTATATGCTACTCTCTAATATTTGTACTATGATTGCGATTAAATGGGAATAACGTCTGTTAACTGCACATTCATAGAGACTAGAATTATATTATAAGCAGGAACTCCAAAACTTAAAAGTTAAATTACATGTTTACCCTTGTTAAAAGCCTAATTAGTATTACTTAAATAAACTTCTAAAATGTAACATAATAGCCAAAACTAACCTAGAGAAGCCAACGCTTCAGAGAAAGACAAGAAAAGCAACGCTTCAAAGGGAAGGGAAAAAAAGGCAACGAATCAAAGAAAGAAACAAGACAAAGCATCATATGCACTTCTTTTTTTTTTTGATAAAGAACGTTTCTCTTGGGGGAAATTACCAAGTATAGGAACAACACTAAGCCAATGCTCCATATTCCTTTATCAACAATCAGGTAACTATTTTTAAACTTAGTACATGTACAGTTTTGATCCGGATATAGTATCTCTTTTTTGTTGCCGTAAGTTTTGATCCGTTCACCTGTGTTGGTTAATCTCTACGCGTAATTATTCGGGATGCCGAAAATATAAAGCACCAATTTTTTAAAATAATACTCTATACTTATATAGCACTATTATCATAGTGAATCCCCTATTCAGTTATTGTTCCTGTTATCTCCGAAATCTTTTTTACAACTTTTGTGTTATTGGTTTATTATTCGTATGTACATTGTCAAAATCGAAACTTTCACGTGGTGTTATATGTGTGGGCGCCATTACAATGTATATCATACACAGGGGCGGAGCTAGATAGGCTCCAGGTGGTTCATCCGAACCCCTTGGTGAAAAATTACACTGTATATACATGGTTAAAATTATTTTTTATGTGTATATAGTAGATGATGAACTCCCTTGACTTCTTCGTGTATTTACTTATTCATATTTTTGAACCCCTAAGTGAAAATTTCGGCTCCGCCACTGAATTCATACATATTTATTGTTGGTTGATGCAGTAGTTTTAAGTTTTCCAACTGTTTATTTTTTCCTTTTTAAAAAAAGGTTTCAGAGTTTAATTTTAGTTGAATCTTACATGTATGATGTGACTATACTTGAAACGATATTTTTTGGCACAAGCTATGTGTATATGTGGATAAACGTTGCTTCTATCTTTTTAAGACTGGTTAAAATATTTTAAGTTGAATGTTTAATTTTGCTATACGTGAAAGATTGTTGGGTCTTTATTTTGTGTGTATTTGCATTCTATGCTACTAGATACTGCTAACGACAACGGATGCTCCGTTTCTTCTTTGACAACGGATGCTCCGTTTCTTCTTTTGTAGATAGCTTGAGAATTATTTTTCAATTGAATGTTTGGTTTTTCTACTGTCAATATACAGTTTTTGTTGATAGATAGACACATGAACGCAGCACACTTTAATGAAAAAACACAAATATAAAAGGAACAGACAAACCTAGTACATGTACAGTTTAAAATAAAATAAACAATAATTGATCAATAGAGATAATAAAATCGAAATATAAAATAATTAGATAGAATATTTATTCTTTAATGTGAGTACATGAGCAACGGACCTTTCCGTAGTAAGATGTTAGCATTATTTCTTTTAAGTTAATGTTTGTTTGCCGAGTCTGTTATTTTGTTTAAGATCGAACATTCAAAGTTGGTGACTGTTTGTAACAAACTTTCATTTGAAAATTGATATTCTTTTCCCTATAGATTTAATATTGGATCAAATATTAATTTATTTTGTATTCTTCTAACAAGCAATTTGAATTACGTACACTTCTTCTTTCTACTAATTAGGGTTATTTAAATGTACATACTAATTAAAAAGCTTGTTTGGACCAGCTTAAAAGATATGCTTATTAAAATACAAAGGTTGTGGCTTTAAATCCTTAAAAACTTCTACGCCTTTGGTATGAACATTCAACTGGTGCAAACATGGGCATTACGGCAGATGAGACTAATGATTTTATGCTCAGTTGGCTTTTAAAATTGAAAATAAAGACGGTTATTGATTGTGTCCTTTATTGAGACTTGTAGGCAATACTTGATCCAAAGGTAGAATCTTGGATTGTTGGTGTTGTCTTGATCGCTTCACCTGCGGTAAGAGTTCAACCAATCCACCCAATTTTTAAAATAAGTGTATATCAGAATCAAATTCATTCTTTTATTAATATCTATTGTTGAGCCTTAGTAGTTTAAGAGTCATGTTTCTGAATTCTTAACTACTTGCTTCAGTTATCTCATTAATTTTTTTTTTCTATTGAATAAAAGTACTTATTTCGATCGTGAGTTGGTAAGACTTGCGACAACAAAAATTGGAAAAACAATAGAAATAAAGGTCATAAAAAAAGAAACACATGTTGATGGGTTATTTCTCTTTTGAATTAATGAATGTAGTTTCCTAAATAAAAAGTAGTGATAAGAATATATTTTTCTTGAAAAAGTTTTTCTATTCTTGCTTCTTGGGATAATTAAGATATAACAAAAATTACTTGATATTTATCACTAATTTTAATAAGATATTTGCATGTTAGTAACTACATCACTTATTAGAAGACAGAGCAAGTGAAGAGGGCCAATAGTTACTGGGCAATTGGTACGATTGCCCTTCTTTGGGGGTTTTTTGAGGGGGGGGGGGGGGGTCTTTAATTTTTTTCCCTTTGCCGAAAATACCCCAAGATCCTGGGTTCGAATTCCGGTTTAGTCATTATAATAAAAATAAAATCGCAAGCAGAGAAACGTAAAAAAGTACTTTATACAAACTTTGTCTTAAGGCATAATTAAAAGTCTGTTCTATACATGTATGTTTTGCAATGATGACTACACAATAAAGGGTTAAACAATTCTTCATGTTGGATTGTAGTTATCACATGTATTTTCTCACATGATCAACTATGTTACACTTCTAAGAGGGATTTAAATGTCGACAACAATAGTCTTGGTCAGGACACAACAACAATAATGGATTAAAGAAATATCGTCTATAAGGAAGTATTATGTGATATACACTTCATTGCATATTTATAACTTGAAAAAAAATATATAAGAAAGTGTAACATGTATCGAATTACTGTAATTACTATTGGTTGTTCATCTTTGTAGATTTAAACGATATTCAATTATTTTGACCTCGACAAAAAAGTCACTATGCAACAATCCACAGTGATCGTTCATAAAGTTTGTACTTTATCCTTTTATTTAATTTCAAAATTATATTCTTACAATATTAGTATTATTTAAGAAATTAAAAATTACATGACTCGGCTTACACGTGTAACGCACGTGCCGGGGAGCTAGTACTAGAGAAAAGCGAAAAAAGAAAAAGAAAAAGAGCATATGAGTTTTGCTTTCGGGCTTTAGTTGTTGAAGAAGAGTTTGCAACTTGAAGTGAGTAAAAGCAAACAGACTTATTGAAGTCCATAACATATTAAAGCATACTAATAAGTTTTCACATATTATGGCCCAGATTGATGACTTTTTTTAAAAAACTGTTTTTTTGTTTGTTTAATTTTAACCATTTGGCATCCGATATACATATATATCGTGTAGGGCTTATTAAGGGGAAGGTGCTCGCTACTTGACAAAACAAAGCTATAAGTATGACTTTAATACAAAAAGAATTATAATTATGTAACCTGACAATGGATTGTTGTTTAATTTGTCATTATCTTTCTGTCGTGGAGTCGAAGACGAATTCAAGATCGGAACTAGATGAGTTTAGCCGTTAAATTCTTAACACTAAATTATTATACTTATGAAATTATCGATAAACAATATTGAATACTAGATTCGATTGAACCCGTAGCTAATTATGTTCTTCTCTAGACAACGTACTACTTAATTACGACATTCGTTATTACTACCAATATAAGCCGCCCCTTAAAAAACAACAGAAATAACAAAATATAAATCATCAACATGAGAAATGAGAAATCATAAACATTCTGTTCTTGATATTAGGAATCTATAAATACTTTGGTAAGAATGGAAGCATTTTTGACAGCCAGTGATGAAATTCCCATATTTTCTCTCTTTTTTTTTTTTTTTGGAATGCAGGAAAAATAAGGAAGGAAATCTAATGAGAGAAACAAAAAAAGATCAGTATATTTAGTATTTATCCATATTTTACCAATTTCAATCTTATAAAAGCTTAATTAAACCACATGTATTGAGAGTACCCCAACTAATGCAAAGTAAACAGCCTTCCACAGAGAGGTATGCAAGTAACTTCTTCTTTATTTCTTTTTGTTGTCATCTTTTAAGAATAATTTCATATGTGATCACTGGTCGTATTAAATTCAAAATATTTCATCCTGTAGAACTTGATGTATTAACACGTAAATCAAGTTTGTTAAAAACTTGTTCGACTTAATAGTACTAGAAATGATAGGAATCTATGTTCACGTTATTAGATAATTAATGTTTCTAATCCAATATGTTTATCTAAATTGAATAAAATTGCAGATGATGAGGAAGAATAAGCAAATAAATGTACATTTATTGGAGGTTATTATGGTTGCTTTATTATTATTTTTAGTAGTTGCTGATTGTCATACAAAAAATAGGTTAGTCTCTTTTTACTTTAGTCTGTTTTTTCTTTTATTTAATTAATTTTCAATATTTAACCCTTTATTTGATTTTCTTTTATTTTAGTTGATAGAAAAAGTCTTTGAAATGAAAATTCAATTTGCATTCTGACTGATTATTTCTTAATTTGTTCTAAAAACAGGCAAAGATTGACAGCACTGCCAGCAGTCGAATTGGAGATACAACCTGATTTTGTAAATCTATGTTTAGCAAATATTTGTTCTCTGTTTACAATACTTATGTTGCATTAAATCGACTGTACTTTAATCATTATGACATTAAAGTCCCATAAGCCAAAACTTTGCCCATTATTTAAGTGTGTTTTTTATGGACATTCCCATGTTTGAAAAATATTTTTCTATATTTTGACTACAAAACCTACCCTTTACTGTCTTTCCTAAGGCAAATAGCCAAACTTTTTGTTAATTTCGCAGGCAACCAATTTTTCATATTTTGGTCTCCTTATCTCGCTTATGTTTTCCCGAGAAAATGTTTTCCAATAAAGTGACCTTGACATGTAGGTTTTGTCGTTAAAACAACATACCAAGTGTAATCTCACAAGTTCGGTCTGAGGAGGGTAGGATGTACGCAGACCGTACCCTACTTTCATCGATACAATTTTTAAATTGGTTGTTGTATAGAAAATAAAGTTCAATCACTTCAATACAATCAAAAATAGCTTTATAACTCCTCTACATTATAGTACAATTCTGATTGTTTGTTTTTTACCCAAACTTTTCTACTTAATTTGTTTATTTGGGTTCTCACATTGTTTTTTATGCGCATTTTAGGTTACAATGAGCAATGGCTTTACCAAAGTTACTATATCGAAACCAGATGGTCATGTAACGGACATATCATATGGTGGTATCAATAATCTATTAGACATTAAAAATGTCGAGAACAATAGAGGGTAAATACTTACATATATATAAATTTTCAACATATGATTTTAGGTTTCTTTAATATTATTAACAGTAATACTAATTAAATTTTGACGATTTCAGGTATTGGGTTACTTATTGGAATATTACAGGAGCTCAAGTAGCTCGAATAAAGTAATTTGTCTTTACCTTATGCTCTAAAATAATTTATTTAATTAACATTAATGAAAACAAATGAGTGACGGAATTGTAACGGATTCTCATTTCGGTCATAAATTTGAGACATAATTGTGACAAAATTTTTCTCACAAATGTGTAACTGAAGTTGTGATAGATCATCATGCCCGTCACAAATTTTGTTCACATTAATAACCCCCGTCGTAAAATTTTCACAATTTGTGACGAACTGTCCTTTATAAATATTCCATCACAAATTTGTGTATTTCTTGTGGCTATTTGAAATTAAGTCCTTAAATTTTGATATATTATGCAGGTTACCAGGAACAAGTTTTGAGGTCATAGATGACGTCTACGGAAAAATAAAAGAGCTTTCATTTAAAAGAACTTGGGATGCTTCTCAAAAAGATGAACCTCCCCTAAACTTTGACATAAGGTGAAGTTGTAAATGCCCAATTTTTTCCGGTATACGATATGCTAAAAGAATTTTTACACCATTAATATATCTTATCCTGATTTTGCTGTCGCCCTCGGAACGATCAAAATATGGTAAATCTTGAAGATAAATTTGTACCCATTAGTTTCTTAGTCTCTCTAATCGAGTGGGGGCCAACCAGTTTTTCAACCATATCTCCCTAAAAACCATACGTTCGGGTCTCTCCATATGAGGCTCACGCCATTTGCTGTGGCCCAACTCACATTCATATGCAAATCCTGTAGTTAAATTGAGACAGCTCAACCTCAGAACTGTCGCGTGAAGGTAACGTTGTTTGTCATAACGTTGAATCTAATCTATTCATGGAATTTTCTTATATTTCATCTTAAGTTTTATATAGGCTCGCTCCCCTTATTTTCAAAAATTCATAGCAGATAATATACCTTATTTTCCAGGTTAATAATTTCACTTATTATGGATGGTTACTTGATGTTGTTTAGGCAACTTGATCGTGTAAACATTATTTTATACCGTCAGTGCGTAATCGTTAACTTTTGCTAATATTTGAATAACCACTTTTTCAGATATGTAATGCTACCCGACGAACCAGGATTTTATACTTATGCTATTGTTGAACATCCAGCGCAATTCCCAGCTACAACTATCCATCAGCTCGACGTTGTATTCAAGCTTCATGAAGACAAGTAAGTATTTTGTCTAAAGTTTATCTTCATTAACAAAAAACAATTTTTTTAAATATCTATTTTCAATCCCAAAACTTGGATGTACATACATGTAGTATATTGAAATTGCATAAATTTATGAATAGGTTTCACTACATGGCTGTCTCGGATGAGAGGCAACGTGTGATGCCAACGGCAATGGATAGAGAGAAAGGCAAGGTGCTTGACTACAAAGAAGCTGTTCTATTGACAAATCCCAGCAATCCAAGTCTAAAAGGAGAGGTATAAATATAATCTTGTCATTGACATGTACTATGTGTGTGTTCGAAAAAAGATTGTAGCGCTAATTGGCAGGCTGATGAGTACGGGTTAAAAGATTAATTGACACACTTCTAATAGTTGACAAGCTTCTGAAAAAGGGAATGTATGTGTGTACAAAAAATTGTGACGCGCCCATGAAGGCAGGCAGACTAGCTTCAGAAGAAAGTGTGTATATCACATCATAGATAAATTTTGCATTGAAAAGGGAAAGAAGAGTGAATTGCTATATAATACAACATACAAGTTTGGTATACACGTTTTTGGAGTTGATGATGGCATGACCCGATGGTCGTATCCATGAGTTCTGTTGGTCCAATATACTTGTCATAGATTTGGATTGTGACAAAAGTAAGGCTTAACATCATAGTCTAGGCAACATATATATCTAGATAGGTTTAGTATGGGCATAGGCAGGTTAAGAGGACAAAGTTGTGTTGTCCACGAATCGCTAATGGTTGAACTCGAGGGTGATTCTTTATGAAGCTTGTTTTAAGTAAATCCATCATCGGAATGAGAGGAGAAAACTAAGGCCACATAAGCGTAAGTTCAAGATTCAATTATTGAGGCGTCTTTTGGGCTAAAGTCCATAGCGGACAAAACTGTTAGGTCCAAAACCTTTTTTTTTTTTAAGCAGCCCAAGTAGGTCAGGCCAACTAGTACTTGGGCTTGGGCCATAACAATTTCTCATTTTCTTAACGGGTTCTTGTTACCTAAAGAGGGTGAAAAAAAAATCAGCAAGCAAATTAACCTTTGAAGCTTTAGCATAATTAAAAATATTTGTTTGTATATGTGCAGGTGGATGACAAGTACTTCTATGCAAGTGATAACAAAGATGATAAAGTTCATGGGTGGGTTAGTACTAATCCTCCATTAGGATTTTGGATGATTAATCCAAGCAATGAATTTCGTACTGGAGGACCTTTTAAACAAGATCTTACTTCACATGTTGCTTCAACTGTACTTAGTGTAAGTGAGTTAATTACTCAATTATATTCTATAGTGTGTTAATTATTTGCTAATTATCTTTTGTTACTTCTTAAGTGTAGACCCTTAGCTATATAATATTTTATTCATAATATATTGCAGATGTTTGTGAGTACACATTATGCTGGAGGGGATTTAGCAATTAAATTTCGACATGGAGAAACATGGAAAAAGGTCTTTGGCCCTGTGTTTATGTATCTTAACTCAAATGCTGCAGCTAAGGCAAATCCTTCCATACTGTGGAATGACGCAAAGAAAAGGGTATGTATTAATAAATTATGTATTAATTATTATGATTTATAGTAATTTTTATGTAGTGAAAAAAGTCATTGACCCTGTTTTTATGTATCATAACTCGGGCCTTAGCTTGCCACGTAAAGTGGAACAAAGGGCATGGGCGGAGTTAGGAGGGCAGAATTTTTTTTCGTCTAGACTAGAGAATTACACTTTATATATAGTAGATATTGAACCCTTGACTTCCTGATCTTTTTACTTATTTATAATTTGAATCACTTTAGTGAAAATTCTACAAATTTTGGCAATTTTCGAAAGTGGAACTTAATAAATCATTTTGTGATTCACAGGCGAATCAAGAAGTTGCAAGTTGGCCTTATAAATTTCCACTTTCAAAAGACTACGTCAAATCTAATCAAAGAGGAATAGTTACAGGCCAACTATTTGTTAATGATGGGTATACTCTTCTTCTGTATTCCTTCTTTAATATATATACACACGGGGTGATTTTAGGTGCTAAAATTGGGGCACGTGAACACATTGTCTCTTCGTAAAATTAGGTATTTTATGTATATATTTTCTAAAATCAGTATAATATTATCTTCTGGAACCCATGCAACAAAAAAATTAAATGATGCATTTGGTTGAAGGTTGAGTTATTCACTTAGACTAGATGTCTAGGGATCAAGTTCCACGCATTAGTCTAAGGATCAAGTTCCATTTAATGCATTTTTTTTTTAGTAGTGAACTCATATTCTAGAAATTCTACATTCGCCTCTGTTAATATACACACACTACACATATAGATGTATGTATATGAATAGATGATTAGAGCTAGTAGTTGAATTGAGTAAAGTATAAAGGACTTATATGGTCGATCTTTGTTGATTTGGAATTGAGACATGGTTGATTGATTGACTAACGAATAATTTTTATTTTTAAAAGGTTGAAAAAAAATGTACCGGCATCCAATGCATATATAGGATTAGCGCCGCCTGGAGCTGCTGGATCCTGGCAAAGAGAAAACAAAGTAATCTGCAAAGAGATTTGTACATTTTTTTTTTAATTTCTTTTGACAAAACTCATAAAAAGCGCTTTTTTTTTTTTCCTTCAGGGTTACCAATTTTGGACTAAAACAGATCCTCATGGAAACTTCATCATAAAAAATGTCATATATGGTACATATAACTTGTATGCAACAGTCCCCGGATTTATTGGAGATTACAGATATGCTTCAAATATAAAAGTTACTCCAGGTTTTATATTCTTACTTACTGCTATTTGCTATTTTTTCCTAATAAAAAACCAATAGTTTCTAATATATGATTTTTTTTTTTTTTTTTTTTTTTTTTTGGTATTTGATTTGTACCAAAATACAGGTTCTAATATTAAATTAGGGGCTTTAGTTTATAAAACTCCAAGAAAAGGGGCTACACTTTGGGAAATTGGTGTGCCAGATCGCACTGCTGCTGAATTTTTTATTCCAAATCCACCTCGTCAATATAAAGTTCACAAATACAAAAGCGAAACTGAATCAAAGTAAGTTCCACAAATTTAATTGGGGTTAATTTTACTTAATTATGGTCCAGTAAAATAATAACATCATTATTTGTTTTAAAATCATATTAAGGTAATTTAACTTTACCAACTATAATAATAAAGTCAGAGAAACTCTGCCTACTATAATAGTGACGTCATAAGCTATTTTTCATACTATAGTTGTGTACATCTTTTTGTTAATGTAGCATTATGGTTCGAATTGTAACTCATTTACTCAATTTTATCTTTATGTAGATTTAAACAGTATGGTTTATGGGAGCAATATGGCGTTTTATATCCTAAAAAGGAACTTGTCTATAATGTTGCGACTAGCAAGTATTCAAAAGATTGGTTTTTTGCACAAGTTACAAGGTATGTTATTGTAACTTCATATATGTATGTATAAGGGGCGAATGTAGTTAAGGACTCACAGATTTATTCAAATTCAATATGTTTGGCTCGGATTTGGTATATGTGTTAAAAGTTTACTACGCACAAATATTAGAGTTTGAACCAATAAATCAAATGGATCGTGGTAGAATTCTGAATTCGAAGCCATAAAGGAAATAGAAACTCAATACCACGATTCTTGAACACTTGGAACTAGACCTTCTTTTCTCACTATTATGGATATGAAAATAATGATCAAAATCGAATTCGATTGTCAACTACCCTTAGAAAATAGGATTGACTATAATGTACAAATCCTGAATCCTCCTCGATATATATATGGATAATTATTATATATTTCTACATCTTCCTTTTTTTAATTTTTTTAAATTTTTTATCCTGGTCATCAATGTATATCAGATTTTAATAACAATGTAAAAATGCTGTTTTTCTTTTTGCAGGAATATAGGAAAAAACAAATATGAAGCTACCACATGGAGTATTATATTTAACCTTGGAAACGTTAACAGGGCCTCACATTACACTCTCCAATTGGCTATTGCAGGAGCTCATCAAGCTAACCTACGTGTAATTAAACTCACCCTTATAAATTACTACTTGACTTAATATTTCAACCACACACACATAATTCTTTCTTCCTTTTTTTTGCCCTCACCAAAAAAATGTTCACATTCTTGTTTTTTCAATCGATAAATGACTTAAAGTGAATTTTTTTCTCTCAAGGTTCATGTCAACAATCCAAATCCACGAGCAGTACCCCTTTTTTCAACAGGATATATAGGGGACAGTAATGCAATTGCAAGACATGGAATTCATGGATTATATTGGCTCTTCAGCATCGGAGTACCAGGCAATTTGCTTGTCAAAGGAACAAACACAATTTTTCTTACTCAAAGTTTGGCAACCTCTCCATTTAATTGTATCTTATATGATTATCTTCGTTTAGAAGGACCTCATTAGTGATAAAACGATCATTCTATAGTTGTTCATTTTCTAGTTTTGGTTTACAAATTGTTTTTAGAGGTGAAAAGCGCAAAAAAACATCAAGGCATGTGGAGTTTGAAGTGAAAAAGCAAGTTGTAATTTTTTTTTTTTTTTAAATTTTTTGAAATGTGTGGAGAACATTAATAAATTATGAAGTTTTGAGTAAATTATGTTTTCTTTAGAAGCGTACAATTACTTGAAATAGAAAAAACAAATTTATACGAACTTGTATAATTATTAATTTTAGCCTGATATACAATAGTGACGATAAAACCAACATTCTTATAACTCAACTCCTTAGAGTAATCAGAAAATATAACTTTACTAAGTTCATCAAATAAACTCATTCAAAACATAATCAGGGAAAACAATTAATTCGGAAATTGAAATTGGTGTATAAACTGTCTAGCTATGTTACTACTTAAGTGGTTACTAGTTACTATGTTTTTCTTTGGAATGTAGATCAACTAAGGAAATTTAGTGGGGGGAAAGATCGGCATCTTGATAATTTGTTATTAGAAAATGTGTAACAATTCAACGATGTTGATATAACTAATTACTTTGACGTGTATACTGGTTTGAGTTGAATTCCAAAGGGTTTAAACGTGTTTGCGGTATGTAATATTAAACATAGAAATTGACATAGAAGCTACTTCTACAATAGGGTACAAAAGTTGCATTCTTAAGGCTTGAGCTTATTCATCCCATGACACCCTTGACGGTGAGAATCTAATTCTTTAAAAACTTAGATTAATTTGTTTAGGAAATGGACAATAGTTTATCTTTGAGAATCATTGATTGATGTAGAAATGTCATGAAAGTAAGTAGCTAAGTAACATGGCCGAACTAAAAACAAAAGAAAAACACATGAACATTAAAAACAAAAAGGCATAAAGAATCTGTGATTTGTCACAACAAATTGTTATCCAACCAACAAGTAACAAATTTTTAACAAATTGTTTCTAATAGAATATAATAGAATATAATTAATCATCTGTAATATAAAAATGACTACCTATTATTAAAATAGAAGAAAAAATGTGTTGAATTTGTTCCGCATCGGTGGATGGGAGGTGCTTTGCCTCCCTAAAATATGATTTTGTGCAATACTAACAAATTGAATTAAATTTGAGTCAAGTTAGACCCAAGTAACACTTTTTATGGTAAAGAGTTTAACAATACAAATTATTTTTATACTATCAGGTTGCCTGAAGGCAGATTGGCAAAAAAGATACTCCATCAGAAAACTTTCACCAAAAATTGTCAATACATGTTTAGATGATTGACACGTGTCTTTATGAATTTCAAGAGCTAAGATTTCATTTGATTTACTTCTATTCTCAATTATTATGGTTAAATCTCTATTTACCCAAAAATTGAATAAAAAAGAAGTTAAAATCTATGAGGAAATATTCCAACATGTCCTTTCTGTCCAGAAAAGCAAAACTCATTTCATGTTTTTTTTATTTTTTTCTTTTTATTCTCTTTTAGTTATTTTTAACAAATCTCATTCTTTTAGAATTCACAAGAACACATGTCAATCATCTAAATCTGTATTGACAATTATTGAAGCAAGTTCTAGGCAGAGCAGCCGTTCCTTACTAGTCCCTCCGGTGCATTTCAGCTTTTTTGTCTTACCAAAATTAGTTTTCGCATTTAGCTTTACTTAATAAACTAATTATGGAGAGAGATTAATATGGTGAAAAAGAAAAGTAGTATTGAATGGATAAGATCAAAAAATAAATAAGAAGTATTTATTTAAATTACTCTTTTAATTAATACTTTTGTAACAATTGTGTAAAATAAAAACATGACAAATAAAATGAACAAGGGAGTATTGAATGACATTTCCCTAAGAAAAGAGATGACTTTTCCTTTGATCATTTACAGAATCTTCCTCGTTGGTACCTCTAATTAAAATCATTGCCTATTTAGAATATTTTAAATATATTTAGCGGTCAAAATCTTCTAATTAATTAATTAATTTTCTCTCAGTATACAGTCTGTACGTTAAATCATGAACTGATGGGATGTATATTTAATAACCAATTTCAAACTTATATAAGCTAAAGTGATCATAGGTTACTTCCGTCCCAACTTTTTGTCAGAAGAAAAATATATGACACATTTTGCAGGAAAGCAACAAAAAATCCACAGATAGGTACGTACTTTCATTTTTTTTGGTATAATTATCTTATATTCGGACTTTACTAGATTGATTAGTCCAAATTCACGTCATTTGTAAGACTTATTAAAAGAAGAAGCTTCAATAAAAGAGATTTCTCGTTCACAGCACTCAAACTTGAGACCAATGATTCTGCTCTTCCTAATTCATCTTTTAGTTTCATTATTTACTAAAAGCTTTTTAAGAGGTGTCAATTCCAAAAAAACATCAAGGCATGTGAAGTTTGAAGTGAAAAAACTGAAGTTGTAATTTTTTTTTTTACCGATTTTTTTTTCCAATGTGTGGAACCGGTCCGGTTTGGAGTGTTTAAAATATGTTTTTTTTTTGTTTTTTGTATTATATATATATATTATAGTATTTATTTGTATATTGTAGGTATATTTACATATGTTATACAACTTTATAATTAAAGTTTAAATATTTATCGACTAATAGTGACTTAAAACCAACATTCTTATAACTCAACTGTTTTTCGTATACATATATATGTATAACTTACATATACTTATATATATGTATAACTTAATATATATAGTATATATCTTATATACTACATATACTTATATATATGTATAACTTAATATATATACTATATATATGTATAACTTAATATATATACTAAATATATGTATAACTTAATATATATACATATATACTATATATATTAATATATATACTAAATATGTGGATAACTTAATATATATACTATATATATGTATATATATATACTATATACTATATATACTTTATATATAGGTATAACTTAATATATATACTATATATACATATATACTATATATACTATATATACTTAATATATATACTAAATATATGTATAACTTAATATATATACTAATTTAGTATATATATGTATAAAATTTAATATATGTATAACTTTGGTCTTTTAAATACTAATTTAACTTTAAAATGCTCAAGATTAATTTGTTTGTATTATTAGAAGCATTATCTAAAGAATCATTGTTTTTCTCTAAATGTTAAAAATCTCATAATAGTAGACATTGAATCGGCTAAAAATTTTCCATCGTGAAAACCATGAACATTCATATAAAAGCATATAATTCTTTTTGCATAACAAATTGTTATCAACCCAATGACATGTAATAGCAAAAAAATCTAAATGGTTAATACTAAGACCCAAATAATAGTAAGACAAACATTACAATTTAAAGAATTAAATACGTGGCGCAAATAAAATCTATATTTTTAAACAAATCTATAACATCGGCTCTACAAGTACTTCTAGGAATACCCTCAAATAACGGATTATAACAACAAATTGAATGTAAGTAACAAACCCCAAACCCGAGGGAAAGGAAAATGGTAAACAATCATAAGCTACCATTTTAGCTATTTCTACGCGTTCTTTTTTCTTGTCATACTTAAAATTTCTCCGGTTCGTGGGTCTATCGTCATTTGAATCCCCCCACATTTGAACCCGTTTGCTCTCCCCAAGCATCCATATGTTTGGTTCTCATATGAGAATTTAGTTATCCGTTCCACCATCCTTTCCAATTATTATGGTTAAAACTAAATACTTGTCCACATATGTTACATAAAGTCGATTGGCTTTCTATTCTTAGTCATAAATTTCCAAATTTTTCTGTCAGCTTACAAAGTTCAGGCGGTTTGTCTTTGTATGTTTTTCTGACATGTATCTCTATGGGATTTTCGGGGGTTGTGTTTCATCATCATCATTTAAGTCTTCATTAAAAGTGTCATGTAAAATGTTGTTGCATTGACAATTATTGAAGCAAGTTCTAAAAGTGGATTATTTCCACCAACATCAATACCTACATTAGGTGTTTCTTCCACAAATGTTTCCTCATTAAGCTTTACTCTAACAATAACTACTATTATGGCACCACGTCTTAATCTCTTTGACATTATTAAATAGAATTAATTTAAATCACAATCAAATAAATCACAAGAAAATAAATTACAACAAATTAAATTTTGTAAATTAAATTGCGAAAAATAAAGATAGAAATGAACAAGGGTACCAAATTGAATGACATTTCCTCAAAGAAAGTCAAGGCTTTGAGATTTACAAATCCACCAAAGCTACCTCTTGTTAAAATCACCAACTCCACCAACAATATTATAATTGCAAAATTAATAATTGAAAGTTGAAACTATAATAAGACTTAGTTATTGCAAAATAATTATTTCTCTGAGAGATTGAGATTTGAGAGAAAGATGAAGAAGAGTGAATGGTGTGATATTAAAACCAAAATGAAGAACTTTATAAGCTAAAGTGATCATGGGTTAAGTGTTAAAAAAAAAAAATTTGGGGTCCCAACTTTTTAAAAGAAAAACGGCCATTTTTGCAATGAAAGCAACAAAAAATCCGCAGATAACTATTTTTTTTTTTTTTTTTTAATTTTCTTATAAGGACTTAACTAGATTGATTAAGTCCAAATTCCGGTTTGTAAGACTGGGAATATTGGAACCGGAAGGTATACAATAAAAGAGTTAACTTGTTCTACCGGTCGATTCTGCTCTTTAATTCGATCTTTTAGTTTCGGTTAGCCCGAACTAAAAGCTTAGTTATGTGTGCACGCGCAAAAGTTGCAATAGCAACCCTTGGACCACGATCACGACATGGGTTGTATGATAAAAATGTTGACTTCCTAAGATAACAAAGAAGGGACCGCGATTGTGGTTAAGGTTGACCTGCTCTAACCCGACTTCCACGATGGGGGTGTGACTAATGACGGATACACAATTATGCCTACGGGTTCACGTGTACCTAATAACATTTGTATGTATTAAAAAATTTACTAAATATTTAAAAACATTTTGATTATGAACCACTTAATTAATACTATAGTTTAATTTAAAATAATTGTAAGAATCAATTTTAAATTTTGAATCCTTCTCTAGTGTGACTCGAATGGCATAAATGATAATTATATTACCAAAATAAGCAGCATTTTAAATGAACAACATAAATAATATTTTTTGGTAAATTATTACAGTATTTATAGTATTAGTTGGACTTTCCTTAGGAAAATATATGACTTTTGCTTTGACCATTTTCATTGGCCAGTTTGAATCTCTTTTTAAGATTGACTTTTAGTAATTTTCTTAATTAGTACTTGTCCTTATATAGTCTTCTTAAATCATGAATTGTATATTAATTTACAGACCAATTTCAAACTTATAAAAGCTTCAGACAGCTATCATATTACATATACAGGGGAATAGCAGAGAGGTATGTAACTTCTTCTCCGTTTTTTTCTTTTTCTTTCTGTTATTATTATTGTGTTATCACTGTTATTTTTTTATTAATTTGCTTTTCACTTATGTATAATAAATATAATATGTTATGTTCTTGTATAAAAAGTTTATTTTTGTTTTTTCTTCTTACAAATCGAAGCGACAAAGGGTTAAATTTATGTGGATCGTAAGGCCACGATACATTGAGATTCGGCCCTTCGTCTTTCTGATTCGTAAGAAGAAAAAACAAGAAATAAATAAAAAATAATACATTTTACACAGGAATGGTGGTGGTGTCGGGGTGAGCTTCTTGCACCTCGACTATTCTACCGGATATCTACTTTCTTTTACTGGCACAAATATCGGTTTACTCCGTTCACAAAGATTTGGATAGATGGAAAGACATCACCTTCATTTTTTTTGCGATATTATTAGATAAATAATTCATTTCAATATTTAATTGATTTTATTTTTGAGTGAAAATGCAGAAAATGGGGAAGAATAAGCAAATAATTGGTGTACATGTGTTGGAGGTGACTATGGTTGCTTTTTTATTCTTCGTAGTAGCTGATTGTCGTCCAAACAATGGGTAAGTCTTTGTTTCTTTTATTTTAATAAATTTTCGATCCATAAAAACATTTTCAAATATATTTGTATATGTTACCAAAATAAATTTTTTGCATACTGATTTGTTAATTACTTCTTTGTTCTTAAAACAGGCGAAGATTGACAACATTGCCAGCAGTCAAACTGGAAATACAACCTAAATATGTAAATCTACTTTTTGCAAATATTTTGTTCTATGTTTTTACACATTATTAATGTTGGTTTATATTAGGGTGTCAAATGAGCAGGTTGAGCTGAATTTGGTGGGGGTCAAAATGGCCTAAATTAAAAAATAAGGTTACTTAGGCTGAAGTGGGTTGGGCTAAAAAGCGGGTTATAAACCGACCGGCCTAATTCTCACTAAGTTTTAATTTCTTTGTTTGTTCTTTTATAATTTTATTACCTAATAATTTTTTTTCCTTATTATGGCTATATATAACATATAAAATAAAATAAAATGACTTTAAAAAAATATTTTGACGAGATTTCTCATAGGTCAATTTAGCCTACATATTAACCCAAATTTTGACGGGTTGAGCTAATAAAAGAACTGGTAAATGACCAGTGCAAACTTAAGCGGGCACATTTTTATGTACAAATTTTTTCACCCCTAGTTTATATTGAAATATAATCCCTCCAAATCCCAAAAAGAATGAAACTAATACCTTATTAATACGTTCCGGGATGACACACTTCTAAATTTGAAATAATTTAACTTGAATTTCTCATTTTATACTTAATGACAAATTTTTATACCCACACAACAAATATTATAGCATATTTAAGATCATATGTTTCATTCTTGTGATGGTTTAACTTTGAACAAATTAACAAAACAAAAAAGACTTATAAAACTTGTTATTTAGTTCAAGTCATAGACATCTGTGGCTATAAATCATGTCATAAAGGATAAAATATAACATATAAAGTTAAATTATTTTTAATTATGTAAATGTATCATTTCTTTGTGGCAGACTAAGGATGAAAGAGAATCACATAAAATGAGATTGTGGAAGTATTATTTATATTGCCGCACAAATATTATAATATATTAAGAAGTACAAATTTAAAAATCTTACTATTAATTTTCTTAAATTACACAATCAAATTACGGTCATATTAATTGAAACGGAAAGAGTATAAGCTTATGGTACTTAAGTTGATTTTGTATGTTAAATAAAGGTTCCATCAATTATATGAATCTCAATTTTTAATTTTCAGGTGACAATGAGCAATGGCTTCACAAATGTTACTATATCAAAACCAGATGGACAAGTCACTGGCATATCATATGGTGGGATCGAAAACCTACTAGCCACCCAAAATGCTGAAAACAATAGAGGGTAATTAATCTATAAACTTCGTATTATTTATAATTTTTATTTAATGAAGAAAATAATTATTAATGCTTATACTTAATTATGACAATTTCAGGTATTGGGATATTATTTGGAACAACACTGGACCTCGAACCATCCGAAAACCGTAAATTTTACCTTCTCGTCTCATATTTACTTTCGATGAAAACATTTGAAGATCATCATTATCTTTTTTACATATATATTTTCACTACTAAAAAATGTTAGTCCGACGGATGTTCCCATCAGAACACCGTTGAAATATGGAATTTCGACGTAAATTCCATCAAAAATACTTCCAACAAGTCAATTTCTGACGGAATCTCTCGGAAATTCACATTACTTAGTAGTAATATTTTTTTTTGTTTTAGACACTCACTAGCCTTATAAGCCCAAATTCATGCTGTGTAGAGCTCATTTAAGGAAGAAATATTTTGTACCAAAGGATTTTCATTCTCATGACTCGGGCTCGCGAACATCTCATTAAGGGTAAAAGGATCTCATTCATCCGGCAGCCAAAAACTTGAAAATTAAGTCCAACAATTTTGGTGTGACAGGTTATTGGGATCAAGTTTTGAGGTGATAATTGACAATGCAAACCAGACAGAAATTTCATTTAAAAGAACGTGGAGTACTTCTCAATCTGATGAACCTCCTTTAAACATTGACAAAAGGTGAAGTATTTCTTGTTGCAAGTTATTTTTTTGATGACTTAATAGAGTGAAAATAACGTTGTATTGTCAAAATATATAGCAAAATTAAACTCTTTCGGTATACAATTAACTATTTTGGATGTTGTACTTTCTAATATTAGAGATATCAAATTTAATTTCAGGTATATAATGCTACGCGATACACCAGGATTTTATACTTATTCGATACTTGAGCGTTTAAAAGGATGGCCAGTTTCGTATATCCAAAATCTCAGGATTGTGTACAAGCTTCAACAAGACATGTATGTGTTTTATCTAAAAAATTTCATCATTAATAGAAAAAAAATTAATCTATATTTGAACTGGATTTATACATATGTCTAATATTAAAATAGCATATATTTATGAATAGGTTTCACTACATGGCTGTCACTGATGAGAGGCAACGGTTCATGCCAACAGAACTGGATCGAAAGAATGGCAAAGTGCTTGACTACAAAGAAGCTGTTCTTCTCACTAATCCGACCAATCCAGATTTAAAAGGAGAGGTAGGAGTAGGAACTTATAATTATTATACTTATATTTTTGAAATTAACTATCCAACTAATCCGAACTTACAAATTAACTATTCAACTAATCCGAACTCGTGCTGGGTAAGTTCGATTTAAGGAGAAAGTGCTCCCTATCAAGATTTTCTGCATTCTCAAAACTCGAACTTCTTAAGACCTCTGGTGACGAATCAGGAATTGAACTTTATGGATTCGAGATGTCACTAGATCCACTGACAACTTGAGTTACTTTGTTTGAAATTTAATATTTTGTTCATATTTAATAGTTTTCTTTGCACATCCATAGAGTTTAAGCCGAAACTACAAGATTATTATACATTCGTTACTGCCTCTAATTAAGGTGGAGTTCGAGGGATATAATATATATCTCTATCCTATCACAACTTTTGTTTATAACAAATATACTCTGATGACATAATGAACTTTTATAGTATTAAAGTCAACAAGCATATTAGCTTTAATTTGAATCTTTTACTGTAGATAACCCAAAAGGATATTCACTTTTGGTCTTGAGAAAGTGATAGATCATATATTTCATTATTTTCATAATTACCAAAAGTTTTTGTTTACTATAGTAATAGATCATGATTTTTTCACCTATAATTATGCAGGTGGATGACAAGTATTTTTATGCAAATAATAACGAAGATGATAAAGTTTATGGATGGGTGAGTGCAAATACTTCTCTAGGATTTTGGATGATTATTCCAAGCAATGAATTTCGTACTGGAGGACCTCTTAGACAAGACCTTACTACACATGTTGGTCCAACTGTACTTAGTGTAAGTGATCAATTAATTAATTACTCAATTAAGTTTTATAATGTGGCACTTGTTAATTTTCTTTTACTTTTAAATGTAGACCTTATTAACTTTTTTATTTATACATAATTGCAGGTATTTGTGAGTGCACATTATGCAGGAGAGGATTTAGCAATTAAATTTCAACATGGAGAACCATGGAAAAAAGTTATTGGCCCTGTGTTTGTGTATCTTAACTCAAATGCTGCAGCTAAGGCAAATCCATCCATACTGTGGAATGATGCAAAGAAAAGAGTATGTATTAATGAACCGTTGTTTCAATTTATGTGATAGTTTTATTATTTCTGAGTTAAAAAGGTTCTTCTTTAACCGCACTCTTATTGAGTATTATTTAAATATCTTAAAAATAGTTTGAATTACGTTATACGTAACTATTACTGTGATTTAATAATTAAAATCTCAAACTTGCCACATAAAGTGGAGCAAAGGGTACAAATTTTGGCGTTTTTAAAAGTGGAATTTGCTACAACATTTTTCTGACGAATGATCAAATTGACAGATGAATCAAGAAGTTGCAAGCTGGCCTTATGACTTTCCAGTTTCAAAAGACTATGTCAAATCTAATCAAAGAGGAAGAGTTAGCGGCCAACTATTTGTTAATGATAGGTACGTCTTTTTTCCCCGGCTAGATTATAGATTGTGTCACTACAATAGCTCCTAGTAGACATTGGGTTAGCGATTTGTATCAATTATATTATTGTTGATGAACTTGTGAATCTGGTAAATGTGCCCATTTACTAGAGGATTATTGAGGTGGTGAACCCTTTAAATGATTTAATTCATACTTTAATTCAATCATAGTTAAGTTTAGGCTTGGTGAGGTCTACCTCCACTTTGATTACCTTAGCCATACTAAGTCGAGTTCTACAATTTGTAGCTATGTCCATAGTAAGAGGAGTCCTAATTGGACTTGGGATTTGTTTGACATAATCTATAGTCATATACATAGGAAGATGAGTCCCAACTAGCTGAGATTAAAATAGTTGTCCATGTAGAAATACGTGCGAGACTTAAGAACTCCTAATTTGTCTTTTATGACAAATACTTAATATCAGAATAAATGAAGCTAAATAACATGAATATAAGTGATTCATATAATCAATCCAATTGATTTGAACTTGAAGTATAGTTGATTGACTAATAGATATGATCAATATTCTTCTGTTTTTGTTTTATAAGGTTTGTCAATAAACAAGGTGTGCCAGCATCGAATGCTTATATAGGATTAGCGCCACCAGGAGACGCTGGATCTTGGCAAAGAGAAAATAAAGTAGGGTTATATGATTGATAAATTTATATATAAAATAAGAGAATTTTTTCATTTATATACGGTTATTAACTTATTTATTTTGTTTATATCCAGGGATACCAATTTTGGACTAAAACTGACTCTAGTGGGAATTTCATCATAAAAAATATCATACCCGATAAATATAACCTGTATGCAACAGTCCCAGGATTTTTTGGGGATTACAAATACACTTCAGATGTACAAGTAACTCCAGGTTTACATTTTTACTTACTCATATTGTTGATTCTCTAATTCTAAATAATCAGCTCGTTCTAAATAACTATGATCATATTTGTTTTCTATGCTACACTTTTCAATAATCAATTATGTCAAGCTATCACAATTGTTTTTGAACCAAAACCTTTTAACTTGTTTGGAAATTTCTAAATGATATCTTCGATTTGCAGTATTTTAAAACAAAAAATTGATCAAATTCAACATTACAAACATCATAAACATGAAAAACTATTTGGATGCTCTATCTTTTTGTTTCACACTCAATGTATGATACCCACTCTAGGGCCTGATTAATCTGGATTTGCGTCGAAAGTTTCATTTTTGGGGTTAAAGGGCTTTCTACCAGAAAACAATATCATTTACAGGACTCAAACACAAAGCCTCTAGTTAAAGCTTGACAATTCTGATAAGAAAGACTTTCGTTTTTTAACATGCTAATGTATAATTAAATGAAACTCTTTTCCTTCCTTATTTCTTTCATTTTTTTTTCCAAATACAGGTTCTAATATTAAATTACGGACTTTGGTTTATAAGCCTCCAAGAAATGGAGCCACACTTTGGGAAATTGGTGTGCCAGATCGCACTGCTATTGAATTCTTTATTCCGAATCCACCTCCAGAATTCAAAGTTCACAAATACAAAAACGACACTGAATCAAAGTACGTTTCAACATTTTAATTAATATATATATAAATTCTTAATTAACGATAGAAAATTGTTGCTCATTCACTCTGTTTTGGTTTGCAGATTTAGACAGTATGGTTTGTGGAAACAATATAATGTTTTATATCCTAAAAATGATCTTGTATACAATGTTGGCACTAGCAATTACTCAAAAGATTGGTTTTTTGCTCATGTTACCAGGTATGCTCCTTATATATACATGGGATTATAAAAATAGATCGGATTGACTGTTTATTTTTCTAGTTGGTATACATAGATTATATATTAATTATACACAGTTATACATATTATACATCTGCCGGCTATTGTTAATTTAAATGGTTGGATGGTCGGCTATTTAGATTAATTCTTCTATTTATGAAAATATTTATAAACCCCTCTCTCTCTCTCTCTTTTTATTTTTATTTTTAACACAATCCCTATTTAAATTTTAATAACCATAAAAGTTGCTGGAATTTCTTTTGAAGGAATGTCGGAAACAACATATATAAAGCTACCACATGGAAAATTGTATTTAACCTTGCCAATGTTGACAATGCGTCAAATTACACTCTCCAACTTGCTCTTGCTGCAGCTCATGAAGCTGAACTACAAGTATGTATTAACCCTTTGATTACCTAGACTTATCATTTCGAATATATACTATGTTGTTCGAACTCTTCAAATATACTATCGGGTTTGTGCCGGATTCTAAAAAAATTATGCATTTTGGGAGAATCCGATATGGATAAGGCAACATTTTTGAATAGTTCGAGCAACGTGGGTGTATTACATACGCGCGCGAAAGAAAATCTAGACCTCAATAAGAATCTTGATTTTCTTGACAATGAACAATTTTGTGTCTCTAACTAGACTAACGTAACTAGCCAAAATTTATTCGAGAAAGGATTTACATGGATTTTCTTTTTTATTTTTTTCTGAAGGTTCGTATCAATGATGAAAAAGCAAGAGAACCTCATTTTACGACAGGATATATTGGGGGAAGTAACCCAATTGCAAGACATGGAATTCATGGATTATTTTTTCTTTACAGCATTGGAATACATGGCAATATGCTTGTCAAAGGAACAAACACAATTTTTCTTACACAAACAGTATGTCTCACCCCATTCCAAGGAGTTATGTATGATTATCTTCGTTTAGAAGGACCTCATTAGTAATAAAATGGTTATTCTATTTGTTCATTATTTAATGGGAAAATTTCAATCATGTACAATCTAGCATACAAAATTACATTTGCGTAGTCATATTTTTAAATTACACCCTGCATAGCCAATTTTTCACAATATATAACATTTTACAACAATATACAACTTTATACATCTGGAGTAGACAATGTATCAATCTTGTATAAAAGTGTATAATAATGTACAGAGTGTATAATAATGTATAAGAGGTGTTTATATCCAAGAAAATTCAATTGTATACAACAATATGCAACATTTTTTCAATTGCAGTGAGGGTACAAATATACAACAAGCTTTTGAAGTGAGGTACAAATTGGGCCATTTCGGATAATTTTACAAACATCGGCTATTTCGGGTAATTATTTTCTGTAAATAGTCATAGAGGGTTATTTTGCCTTATTTAATTTATTTTTAGGCTAGACACAATGCGTTTAAAAGAGAAAATTATAAAGAAAATACAACCAGAGCCATAAAGCTCGAAACGAAAAACTAAAATTGATCGTGTACACTTCTCTGACGTGAAGTGTTCAATCTACCTGGCAAAAAAATCATCAGCCTTAAATGCATTTAGTATTTAGAATACTTAATATTCAAAATAAATTAACTAATATTAGCATCTAATATACAATGATGACGATATTAATACAACTCCTTGTGCTAATCATCATAAATACATTTTCCGTAAGACCATCGCAAGATAACTTTCTAATATTTTCGTGTGCAGATATTTTTCTTTTCTCACTGATTCAATCAAAATATCTGTGGGAATAGCTACTGAATATTTTTCAATAAAAAATTTCAGTGGGAAAATAATGACTTTCTAGTAGTGAATGCTGCATAGTTACTTCTTCAATTTCGCATCTTATAGTGAATGATACGATCCGGCTTGTGGAAGACTCGAATTCAAACAACAAACATGTGGAATTAAAGTTAGAGTAGAAATCAAAGATGAGAAGTGAAGAAAAGGGGATGGGAATAGAAGCAACACCCAATTAGTAAAGAAATTATAGGCAAATTTAGGTATATGAAACCTAAACCTTCTTAATCATTCCTACTAACGAACTTATACTATTTGAATTCAATTAATCAAATGAATTTACAAATGAACAACTTTCATATGAAATCAATGGAAAAAGGGTTCAATAGCTAACAATGGAATCCACCATAATCAACTATGTCTAAACACTAATCACTAGATTAGCACTACACTAATTCTACCAAACAAACTATCACTCATTTTGAGTATTCATTTCAACATCATTCAAAACTCCCTAATGAAATAACTAAGTGTAGTATTTATACCACTAGGCTAAAGAAGACTAACCAGCTTATTACAAAAATACCCTTAATGAAGTAAAGACCTTATTTGGTTGTCTTCTCAAAGGATGATGGCTTGTCTTTAAGAATATACTTTGCAGATAAATACCACCTTCCGCCTTTAACTTCCCAAATTTTGCAATTGTAGCCACATATAAACATTTAGGCTTCTTTAAGAGGAAAGCTTTGGGCCTTGGATCTTGGGCTCAAGAACTCCTCCTCCATGCTATCTTCTATAGCTTGAAGGCCCTCCAATCATTGTCTTCAAGTGCTTCCATAGCTTTATTCTCCGTGAACATGACCTCTAAAGCTTGAAAGTTCTTGGTTCGTGTTGTGAATCAAGCTCTACATAAGGGCCAATGGGCTAGAAGTGATAAATAAGGCTGATCCAGTTAAAGATATTGGGCCAAGTAAAATGATATAGAGTTTTGTATAGGATCCAGACCAATTAGTAATTGGTTAAAAGGAAAGGGGTAAAGATAGAACGGTTTATGCGTATTCTGTAGAAGAAATTGTCTGTTCCTCTCATCTCCTTTCTCATAGTCTAACTTCTCATCCCCATTCTTATCTCTATCCTTAGTTACTTGTTATTTCTAATTCAATAGTGTTACAGTGTAATTTGGCTATCAATGATTGTATACTAGTTGAGTAATTGTGTTGAGAATTCTAGTTTGTTTCATTGGTGCTTTCATTGAGAGTGTTACAGTGTAATTTGGCTATCAATGATTGTATACTAGTTGAGTAATTGTGTTGAGAATTCTAGTTTGTTTCATTGGTGCTTTCATCCAGAGGTCTTCAATGGAGGACCAAAAATTTCGGACTCACTATGATTCAATTAACGTTGGGAAGGATTCGGATTCATTTTCCAAGGAGTTATTTGAAATTCGTTTATTGTTACAGGAGTTGGTTGGAAAACTTACAACGAGTAAACCTATCCCGTTGGAATTCCAACGATTCTGTGGCGATAATCCAGAGTTATGGATTTCTCAGGCTGAACGCTACTTCGACTTCTATGAAATTGCAGAAAACCACAAGTTATCTCTGGCCTCGTCCTATCTCGATGGGGAAGCTCTAACGTGGTACCGATGGCTTTTCCAGAACAAGCAGTTGGCAGATTGGAAACATTTTGCTGCGAAAGTATTGATTCGCTTTCCTAAATGGCATCTCGAATCGTCAGAAGATCGCTTGGCCAATCTCCGGCAGTGGAGCAATATTACCAACACATCCTCGCCTCAATACTTGAATAAGCATTCTGACAGCAACGACCCAAACCAAGTAAGCACGGTGTTCAGGGATATATCGGATAGGGCAACTGACACCTTCAGAGATGTTGAACTACTGTGTTACCAGAGACCCAGGTATGTCCTCTTGCTGCGCAGGGGAGCATCTCCATCTCACTTGTAATTCAATCTGATCGTATTGCTGAAAACTCTGAGATGGACCATGTGTTCGATAAAATGCCTGAGGAGTGTTTTGAAGTAGATTCCTTGGACAATGACCCTAACGAAAGTAATATTGAGATTGGAACTCTTGAATGTATGGAAACACCTCAGGTTGGAAGTGTAAAATCAGTAGAGGTAGCAGAATTGATACAAGAACATTCTTCCATTATCGAAGATCAGTTGGTCGACGAACTTCCACTCACAGTAGTGCGCTCCGACACTCATGATCTTAATGCTATTTTCCATGAGGGAGGACATTCTGCAACTATAATAGTCAAGATGTACGATGATAGCTTCTGCGGAAATGCCGCTTTGCAAACCAAGGTACCTACTACAGTGTTGGAAGATACAAACGAATCTAGTATCGAGGAAGCTGAAAATTCACTAGATAATGTGGCCTTGTTTGGGGAATCTCCTAAACGGGATACATCTGGATTTTTGGTTCCTTTTGCTGGCCAACAAACTGTGATGTCGGATGCGAGTGTGAGATTCGCTGAACTCGAATATTCATTTGATGGTGCCTTATGGGTTCGCATAGTTCTATGTTTACAGAGTTCTCTTGAAGAAATTTATGTGGCTAAACGAAATAGGGTGTTGCTTTACCTTGACTTTAGCTTACACAAAAGTTTTTAGGTTGATACTGGGCAGGAGCAAAATATTTCTGGATTCTTGTTGCCTAAATCGAGAGAGCATGCTATGGATGGGAAAATACGGAGAGTTCTCCAGGCATTTGCTGAAAGTTACTCCAAGCAGTCACCAAATATTTGGGTCAATAAAGTTGTTAAACTCTTGTTTGCTATGTTTGGTCTAGTTCATAAATCAAGGACTACTTCGTCGTATATTGTTACTGCTGCTCCTTATCTTGATTGTGATGCCTTTCCTTTTGATAATGTATTAAATCATTTGCTGGTCTCTCTTTGTGTACAAACTGTTCAACCTCGGCTGCCAAGGCAACTTCCAAAACCACCTTTCTCAACTGTATTATTGGAATTCCTAGCCCAAGTGGCACAATCTGTTGAAATAGCAAAGGAACTCGACTTCGATGGGCTTGTCATAGTTTGTGGAGATGATTCCAGTACAAATGCTCATTTTGTTGCTGCACACTTTAGTAGTATATTGCAGCCTACAACAATTGTACTTGCTGTCATGTTACAGGAGCGGAAAGTATTAGAGTTAAGAAGTGAATATAAGGCGATGCTTCAAGCGGTGCACCCTACTGGTTACATATTTTATAGTGTCATTGGGATGGTAGAGTTGGCTGCACGCCATAGATTACGTCATGGCTTAGTTGCAATGAAGAGATTTGGTGGAGAGCAAGCTTCTAAAATTGTTCATCAGTACTTCAAGGTGGATAATTTTAGTTTCGAAGGGTTTGAGCATATTAAGGAGTATTGTCTGTATCATATTTCAAGTGCGTCCGGAGTTCCTTTTGATCCTAGTAGTACTCTTGATGCAATTCTTGGCATCCCATTATCTGATACCAATACCTATAGTTTGGCCTATTTTGTAAATATTTCATTTGATACCGAAGGAATTGATGCTAAGGAAAAATGGAGTGAGAAGGGCATTAATGCAGATCTTGTTAGCCATATTCGTGAGCTACTGTTGGAAAGTATGACAAATATCCCTCATGTTGCCTCCAGTTATGTTTCTAAGCTTAAAACCATGCTATATGAAAGTTTGAGTGACATCATAATTAGGTGCTTTATTGTTTTGGACGCATCTCAAATTATTCAACATATTTGCCATGTCATCCCGTACAAAGTGGGTGTTGTTCAGAGGCTGAACAAGAATGACGAAGCCAAGTCTGGAATACTCCAAGCTGCCAACCAACTCACGCTATTGCTCCTAAATGTTTTCGCCTGGTGTAGCCAAGGGATTTATAATACTCCAAGTTGCCGGATGAAGTTTCATGACATGAACCTTGAGGACAAGGTTCTTTTTGGGGGCGGGAGTATTGTTGTGAATCAAGCTCTACATAAGGGCCAATGGGCTAGAAGTGATAAACAAGACTGATCCAGTTAAAGATATTGGGCCAAGTAAAATGATATAGAGTTTTGTATGGGATCCAGCCCAATTAGTAATAGGTTAAAAGGGACCAGGGGTAAGATAGAACGGTTTATGAGTATTCTGTAGAATAAACTGCTGTTCCTCTCATCTCCTTTCTCATAGTCTAACTTCTCATCCCCATTCTTATCTCTATCCTTAGTTACTTGTTATTTCAGTATAATCCAGTGTAATTCAATAGTTTGAGTATGGTAGTTGTAATTTGACTATCGGTAATTATATATATTCGTATTGAGAATCTGGTTTGTTTCAGTTCGGCTTCTAGTATAATTGTTGGAGAAGTTTGAGAAATTGAGCCCTCGATATCATATCAGTGAACCATTTGAGATTAATTGATGCAGAAATCTCATAAAAGTAAAAGTAACACGACTGAAGCTGAAAGCAAAAGACAAACATTAGATGAACAAAAAGAAAGGCACAGAACATCTGTCACAACAAATAGTTAGCTAATTTACGACTCGAAACTTGCAAGCCAACCAACATCTCAACTACCAAAAACTATAACAAATTGTTTCCTACTTCTTGCTTGGTCTGGTACCTAAGATATTCGTTACCGTTACCAACATAGCTTCACCTGAAAACAATAATAAAATTGAATATAATTAATCATCTTAAATATAAAGAGGACTACCACTTATCAAAATAGAAGATATAAAAATAGACTTTAACTTGTGTGCATTGACAGCGTAAAGAATTTTTTTACACAATTAAAGCTAACTGTCTATAAAAAGCAGGTTAATATGTTATATACACTGATAGTTTAAAAATTCTTTTACAATATTAGTGCATCTTAAGTTTAATCTTGATTCCAGAACTAGAAACCTATTATAATTCGGTAGGTAATTGAAAATTGAAACATGTGTATAAATTTGCTAAAAATAATACCCGGTAAAACAAATAAGGAAGGAAGTTAAATGGAGAAAAAAATGATTATAATCAACTTGATTTGATTTATTAGTAAGGAGTGAAATTTCCATTGGGAAGAAAGATATAACTTTTGCTTATAGCCTATTTAGAACATTTTTAATATATTTACCTTTAAAAATCTTCTTGCTTAATTATACTAGTTTTTTCTCTCAGCATACAGTCTGTAAGCTAAATCATGAAATCACATGATATTTACTATTTAATAACCACTTTCAACCTTATAATATAAGCAAAGTCATTAGTTACCTTCGTCTCCAACTTTTTGCCAGAAGAAAATATATGACACATTTTGGAGGAAAACGAAACTACAGCAAAGCAACAAAAATTCCACAGATAGGTACGTACTTTTAATTTTTTTGTATAACCATCTGATACTGAGAATTCACTAGACTGGTTTATCTAGATTCGCGCCATTTGCAAGACTCATTAAAAGAGAAGCTTCACTACGAGAGATTTCTTCAGCTTATATTTAATATTCCTTTCTGTTTTTATCTCCTTTTCTTTTCATTTTAATTGAAGAGCTCTGTTGTGTGTGTGTGTCTGTGTAATGCTCTCTCTGTTTCTTTTCTGTAGTTTGTTTATATTTTTTTTCTCTCTTTATCAATAAACATTAATCTTTGAGCTTCATTGTGATATTCATAGAGACATAAAAACAATTCATACTCGTATTGGGATGTGTAATTTCCTCTTACCAATCAAGTCTTAATTACCAGATGTTTCGCAAGGAAAAAAAAATAGAGAGAATATATAGACATATGCTTTCTAAAAATAATTTAAAAATAATAATAAAGCTAAATTCTGAAAAGTAGAACCTAACTACATTTGCTGTCCTTCTGCTAAGTACGCCCGTGACCGTCTCACTTCAAATTTTGGCGTTACTGATTTCCCTAATTAGACTTTAGCAACTCCACTTCTGTCTTCCATTTTTCAGCCTCAGTAAACATTGCAGATAAAATATCACTATAGCTTATACAAATTTAGGCCTAACTGTCAAGGCATTGTCCGTTTTGGTTCAACTTTTGGAGCCTCACGGTTTTGTGAGTTAGGTATTAACCCGAAAGAGAGCTCGACAGTTGAACTCCTGAACTGGCAGTCTGGCCTTATATATGGATTTCGTAACTTTCCCATCGTATTTCAATGCGAAATTTTTCCTGAATCCGCCCTTAACCTGTCTTGAAAAAAAAGTCAGAGGTCCATGGCCTGTTACAGTATGCTTTGTTTACATATCAGTGTCATCAGAGGTGGATCTCGAGTAGGAACTCAATAGCTTTTGCCAGACTATGTATTTATATTAAAAGCTTCAATAATAAATATCTATAAATATGACTGTAAACTCAATTATTGTTGCTGATTAACTTGATATCATTATAGAACCCATAAATTTCACCGTGCTAATACTAATTATACTGTCTTAATGCTGCAGGGCTTAAAAAGAATTCCATTGTTGAGTGAAAAATACAGACATGGGGAGGAATATGCAACTAAGCTTATATGGAAACTTATATGTCTTGGAGTTTACTATGATTGCTTTTACATTCTTCATAGTAGCAGATTGTCGTCCTCACAATGAGTAAGTCTCTGTTTCTTTTACTATTTAACTTCCAATCTAGCTATAAATCCACTTCCAAACATATATCAGATCAGGTAAATAGAGTTATTCGGTATCTTATACTCGGTGAAAGTAGCAGGTTAAGACAAGAAATACTAGGTTATTCTTTGTATTTGTTTAACAGAGTAGAGTTATCTGAACCTGGATCCGGTCAAGATGAAAAGCAGCAGGTATTCCATATCAGGCATCGTCTATAAAATAATAGGCATTTGATGATCTGGCTATAAAATGCAATACTTATATGCCTTGAAGTTGGGGATACCAATATCATAAAATAGTCATTAGTAATTAGTAAAAGTGAAAAAATAAAAAAATAGCTATTAAATGATAAATGTAAAGAGAGACTACTCCTACATATTTGGGTTAGTTGTGGAAAATATTTTCCAATTTCTTACGTACCGTTGGTAAAAAGTTTTAAAATTATTTTTAGAAAATAATATTAAAAAAAAACACTAATGACATTTTACATTTTTTCCTATCAACCTAAGTCGCAGTGGTTAGAATTATCTAGTAAAATAGTCGAAAGAATAAATATGAAAAGCAGCAGGTATTCCATGGAGATACCGACAGGCATCGATAAAATAATCAAGCTATAAAACGTAATAGGCATTTGATGAAATAATCTGGCTATAAAATGCAATACTTATATGCCTTGAAGTTGGGGATACCAATATCATAAAATAGTCATTAGTAATTATTAAAAGTGAAAAATAAAAAAATAGCTATTAAATGATAAATGTAAAAGAGAGACTACTCCTACATATTTGGGTTAGTTGTGGAAAATATTTTCCAATTTCTTATGTACCATTGGTAAAAAGTTTTAAAAATTATTTTTTTTAGAAAATAATATTTCTTAAAAATGAGAAAAATTACTTAAAAAAAATAAGTCCACAAATGACATTTTACATTTATTATCTCTTCCGAGCGGAATAACACATCATCATCTTCATTGGGTCTTTCCCAACTATGTCGTCTACATAGTAGAAAAATAAGTAAGTATACAAATCGGTCTTCTTTATTTTTTCATCAAAAATATTTTTTCACGGAACACACACATTTATCCCTTTTTAGTTCCGGAAAGTCCCCAAATCCGCTCTTAAACTGAATAACCACCGCGACCAACCACCATGAATTCCTACAATTCTTAGTGGCAATGTTGGTTCCCTGAAAAACTCAGTTCTGGTCATTCTGTTGCTATTGATGAACTCCATGTTAGGATACTGGTTCGGGTCACGGGTCATATCAATGAGCAAAATGGGAATATATTCATGGTGAAGTAGTTCGAAAGAGTCAATTGTTAATCTTACAAAGATTGTAAGGAACAAAATGAAAAAGAAAAAGAGTGGAAAGTTTGAACTTTCGGATTAAGAGAGTTGATAGAATCGAACAATGAGGGTCGAATTCTTCGGAGGAATATGAATGCTGCTGGTTGTTTGTAGATGGTGGGATTGTTGAAGTCTTCCACACTTTCCGCATCATCGATAAAAGTCAGAAAATATCTACTTCCACCGAGTGATTCAAATGTACATCGAGTGTACCAAACTTAACAACTTGATCTTTTTGTTGAATTAAATGATTACGTATTTGCTTACCAAATAGACAATGATCAAAAGGAAAATGATAAGATTCTTCTTCATCAAGGTAATAAGCGAGTTCTCGGTGCCAATGTTAACGTTTTGTACAATGTGCCACAAAATGTCCTATTGTCAAAACGCCCTTTGACATTTTCCATGTGGCTAAAATGATTTTCATACTCCCTTGTTTGTCAAGAGATACCAGGATGGAGATTGAAAAATGGGTTAGGCATCTATCTTTATTTGTATATCACCAATTTATTCCCGAATTCAACTTGACCCGCCTTTGTATTTTTACGTGGGGAGCGCGGATTGTCCTTCATGTCTTTGGGTAGTGGTCGAGATTGTGATGAGCGCTTACCCTTGTTCTTACCCTTTTCAAATTTGTAGCAATTCTTCTTTTAAGTTTTATCGATGATCTCCCGACTTTTGCCTCTACTTTGCCATTTTCCTCTCTGTTTCTTTGTTGTTTTCCTTTAATTCTTTCTGTGCTCATGTCTTTTCCTTCTTAATGTATAATTTTGCAAAGTTTGTCCATAAGTAACAACTAGTGTTGCAACTATGGCCAATTTGCATTTCGTCTCCAAGGGCATTTCTACACAAGATAATTGATTTACCGGACTGCGGAACTCACTTTGGTATGTTCGGCAACGAGAAGTTCCAATTCTATTGACAAGGCGTCTCATCGGAGGGTAACTTCTTCCAAAATTAAGTTACACTATGGTCAATCCATTGTCGGATTTGATAGTTTTTCTATTAAGTGAAAAATTAAAGACATTTTTCACCCCAAAAAAAATTGAGGACCGGCAATTTTTCAAAATTACAAAAAAGCGGGAATCCTGCAAATTGTTCTTTTTTGAAGATACCACTTGTTATTTTCGAGAGAAAAAAACATTTTTCGTGCAAATATATTTTCACGGAAAATATTTTTTTGTGGAATATTTTCGGTATGATGTATTTTTCATGGAAAATATTTTCCACAAATATCAAACACACCCAAAACTTATGAGATACAGGATACAAGAAAATTGAATACATGAAAAAAAAAATAAAGTAATCTCAAGAATAATAAACTCAAATTAAAGTAAATCTTAAAAATAGATCAAAATAGGTAATAACGATTGGGTAACATTAGCTTAAAAATTTGGGTGAAATGAATATACACTTTAAAATGGGTTATGTTGGGTCTTTAAGTTTTACCCTTCAAATTAGTGGTCTTTTAAGTTTTATCCCTCAAATTGGTGGTCTTTAATTTTTACAAATTCTGCCTTAATGTATAATTTTGCAAATCTGTCCATAAGGTAGAATTTGCATGGCATTAATTAAGTTTTTCAAATTTTTTTTGAAGGTTCTATTTTCGAGGAAAACATTTTTCGTGCAAATATATTTTCACGGAAAATATTTTTTGTGGAATATTTTCGGTATATGTATTTTTCATGGAAAATATTTTCCACAAATATCAAACACACCCAAAACTTATGAGATACAGGATACAAGAAAATTGAATACATGAAAAAAATAAAGTAATCTCAAGTAATAAACTCAAATTAAAGTAAATCTTAAAAATAGACTAGAATTGAGCTAAGTTGAATATCACTTTAAAATGGGTTATGTTGGGTTGCGCTTGACAGCCCAACTATTTTTCTCTCATAAAATTTTGGGCGGGCGATCCGGTTGACACCCCTTTACACCAAGTTGTTAAATTTATTATACTTATATAATTTAATGAGGTGAGAATACATGTTAATTAACCATGTTAAGTGCTAAATTTCTATGTCCAAACACATGTTATACATCTATTTGCTTGGTATTGTGAATTTTAAATCAGTTTTCCTTCTCCAAGCTACTTGGTGTTCAAATATCATTGAGCAGCTTAGACTAGTTTCTGCTTTTCTTTGATCCACTCTTTTTTTCTTGTTCTTCTTATTACTAGACATGTCATTAATTTGGTGTAAACATTATGTGCGAGCCTCATATGAGAAAATATTTCAAAAGGTTTGATTTTTATATGAGAGAATCCTTTCGTATAAATCTAAAGCAGGGTATCACATGCAATTTAGTCTAAGCTATAACTTTTTGTATCATGTGGGAGATCTGCAACTGTTGTACAACTCATTTAAGTTGATAGCAAGAGTCATCTCTAAGAAAATTTGCATACTGACTTGCTATTTCTTTGTTGTGAAAACAGGCGAAGATTGACAGAAACGCCAGCCGTCAGATTGGATATACAAACTGAACAAGTAAGATTTACATTTAGCAAAGTTTCAATTATTATATATGTAAATCTTGCATGATTTAAATTGAGGTTCCTTCAACAGATATAAATGTTAAATCTTATTACACAACACCAAACAATCACATATACAAGTCTAAAACTAGCCAATATATGTCTGATTTTATTCACTTCCAGCCTAGATGATAAACAACAATCAGATGTACATAGTGTTTCAATTTTTTTTTACTTAATTTGATCCACGAATTTTTTTCAACTTTTCTCGTGCTTATGTTATGTCTCTTCAGGTGACGATGAGCAATGGCTTTGCCAATGTTACATTATCAATACCATATGGTCTCGTCACGAACATATCATATGGTGGAATCAACAACTTACTCGAGACCCAAACTGGCGAAAATAATAGAGGGTATGACCTATAAACATCTTAATATTTTAAATTTTCGTTAATGAAGATATTAACTAACAATAGCACCAAATTATGACATTTTCAGGTATTGGGATGTTTTTTGGAATGGTACTGCATCTCGAAGAGTTCGAAAAAAGTAATCTTTACCTTCTGATCACAAATTAACCTACATGAAATTCGACCATCCAAAAATAAAGTCCATTTTTGGTGTCAAATGCAGGTTTTTGGGAACAAGTTTCGAGGTAATAATGGACAGCGAAAACCAGGTGGAAATTTCATTCAAAAGTACATGGAATGTTTCTCAATCTGATGGACTTCCATTAAACAGTGACATTAGGTGAAGTGCAATTTAAAAGCTCAATTATGTTATATGCTATGTTGCTCGGACTCTCCAAAAATGATGCCGCACCCCGGTCGGATCCTTCAAAATGCACTACTTTTGAAGGATCCGACACGCACCCCTGTCCATTTTTGAAGAGTCCAAGTAACATAGGTTATATGGAAATGTTTAATTTGGACTAAGTTAAATAGACAAATTTTCAGGTTTGTGATGCTACGAGACACACCCGGATTTTATACTTATGCTATAGTTGAACGTTTGGAAGGATGGCCCCTTGTATACATCGAAAATCTAAGGGTTGTCTTCAAGCTTCAACAGGACATGTATTAATCTAAATTTTCACATCAGTAACTTAAGATATTGTCTATTTTTCCCTCCCCCAACTCCCCAAATTATATTTATGTAGTATAAAGCTACATATTTTTATTTATAGGTTTCATTACATGGCTGTCTCAGATGAGAGGCAGCGGGTAATGCCAATGCCAGTGGACCGAGACACTGGGAAGGTGCTTGACTACAAAGAAGCTGTTCTTTTGACAAATCCAACTAATCCAGATTTAAAAGGAGAGGTAGTATCCTATAATGAGCTAGTATGCATAACAACAACATACCCAGTGAAATCCCACAATATGGGGTCTGGGGAGGGTAAAATGTACGCAGACGTTACCCCCATCTCGGAAGATAGAGAGGCTGTTTCCGAAAGACCCTCAGCTCATATGAGCTAGTATGCATATCTATATGAAAACGTCAAGGCTAACATCCATCATATTCTGGACCACATATCTGTTGAACGTGTGGCCAGATCATTTAAAAGCTTAATCTGTTATGATACACTTTTATTTACTCAATTACATCTTCAACAGTACCTATGTTAGATGGAGAACGAAGTTGTTCATTGTATGAACATGTTCTCCATCGGCAGATACAGAAGTGCAAGCTATAAAATTAAAATCAGTTAAGCAAATTTATTTTGATGTAATTTAAATACAAAAAGTATGCAGGTGGATGACAAATACTTCTATGCAAATGATAACAGAGATGATAGAGTTCATGGGTGGGTAGGTACTAATCCTCCTGTAGGGTTTTGGATGATAATTCCGAGTGATGAGTTTCGTACCGGAGGACCTTACAAACAAGATCTCACTTCACATGTTGGTCCAATCGTACTTTCTGTAAGTGTTGAATTAATCAAATACCAAAAGTAGCAGTTTCCTTTTTACTTTTAGGAATATTGACAATAAAAGTCATAATACCAGGTATTTGTAAGTAGACATTATGCTGGAGAAGATCTGGTACTCAAATTTCAACAAGGAGAGCCATGGAAAAAAGTTATTGGCCCTGTATTTTTGTATCTTAACACAAATTATTCAGCTAAGGACAATCCCTCCATGCTTTGGGATGACGCAAAGAAAAGGGTAATATATTTATCTTTTACTATTTGATAATAACAATTTGGGCCGTCTTCAGAGGTGAATTCAGTTTTACATATTGCTGAAGGATTTTCCAATCGAATTTACAGATGAATCAAGAAGTCGCAAGTTGGCCTTATGATTTTCCAGTTTCAAAAGATTACATCAAATCTAATCAAAGAGGAGCGGTTAGAGGCCAACTTTTTATTAATGACAGGTACTTTCTTCTGGTGTTCGTTCTTTAGTATTTATTCCATGTTATTTATGCATCACCGTGGAAAAAGGAGGATACCATTGTGCTCTCATAAATGTCATGGTGTTGTTTTTTAGCTAAAACTCTTTAGTAAGTGTGACTAGTGCTGTTCTTATAAGTACAATTAAATAAAAGTGCACTAATATTTAAGATCTATAATTTGTATTTTCAGCACTACTGCTTTAGTACCAGCATCCAACGCTTATGTAGGGTTAGCACCACCAGGAGATGTTGGATCTTGGCAAAGAGAAACCAAAGTAAAGTTGCGTATTCATAAATTTAGAAATAAAATAGAAGCATTTTAAAATTATATAGATTTAATAGTTTTATTTCATTTCATTTTCAGGGATATCAGTTTTGGACTAAAGCAGACTCTAGCGGGAATTTTACAATAGGAAATGTCATATCCGGTACATATAACTTGTATGCTACTGTCCCTGGAACTATTGGGGATTACAAATACAATTCCGATGTACAAGTAACTCCAGGTTTTATTCGTAATTACCCATTTTGTTATTTCCTAATTCTAAACAATTAGTGTGTTCAAAATGATACCCTTTCCAACTTTTAGTCTATAGTGCACATTCATCAAATTTTGACCATAGTTTTAAAAAATAAATTTATTTGCAATTTGACAAGAAAGAATTACCATTTTAATATGCTGATACTTAAGTAAACGAAACATTGCTCTTTCATTATTTTTCTTATTTTTCCTTTATTCTTATATCAAAATACAGGTTCTAGTATTGAATTAGGGAGTTTGGTTTATAATCCTCCTCGAAATGGAGCCACACTTTGGGAAATCGGTGTGCCAGATCGCACAGCTGCTGAATTCTTCGTGCCAACTCCACCTCCACAATTTAAAGTTCACATATACCAAAACGATTCCGAATCAATGTACGCTCCAAAAATCTTCGATACCTACTTACGTTGAAACTAATTCTAGTATCACCTACTTCTCAACTTTTCTTAGCCTCCAATTTGTAGGAATTAGTAATTTTCGAGATGAAGGGTAACCTTGGCGTAAGAAAGTTGCATGGCATGTGACCGAGCACCACGGGTTCGAGCGGGAAGGCTTGACCTCAGGAAATGTAGGGTCGGTTCAAATACAATAGGCGTGCGTCGGCCCTTTCGACCCCGCGCATAGTGGGAGCTTAATGCACCGGGCTGCCCTTTAGTAATTTTCGAGATAGTGCTTTTTGATTTACTTGTTATCTTAACTGTAGAAAATTGTAGTTCATTCGCTCCAATTTTGACTTGCAGATTTAGACAGTATGGTTTGTGGGAACAATATAGTGCTTTATATCCTAAAAATGATCTCGTCTATTATGTTGGAACTAGCAATTATTCAAAAGACTGGTTTTTTGCTCATGTTACTAGGTATTCTCTAAAGCTCTGTTTGACTCTTGTTTTCGAGTTATGTATTGTAATAGCACATGGACCGCTGATGGTTGAACTTGAAAGGGGTTTGCTTTGAAGCTTGAAATGGGAGGGAAAAATTAGGTCATAAGAGCGAGGTCCGGATCTAACTAATGGTCCAGGCAACAGTTTGATCCTGAACTCGCCCTTTTATGTCCTCACTTTTACCTTCCGTTTTGATGTGGCATTTTCCTAATGCAAACTTTACCGTGAATCCCCTTCCGAGTTCAACCAATAGTAGTTGTTGAGCTATTGCGTATACTGTATACATATAGGCGCTGTTCTCTCTCTCTCTATTTTTTTCTTCTTTTTTTCACGACAATACTATATATCAAATTTGAATAACAATGTGAGTTCTGTGAAATTGTTCATCTGCAGGAATATAGGAAACAAAACTTATGAAGCTACCACATGGAGCATTGTATTTGACCTTGAAAGTGTTGACAATGCGTCAAATTACACTCTCCAATTGGCTCTTGCAGCAGCTCACGGAGCTGAACTACAAGTATGTAACTCATCCTTAATTCCTTTGACATATCATTTCAATTAATTGATACCCGAAAATTGACTTTCTTGAAAATTGTTTTTTTTTTTGCTGTTTTTCTTTTTCATTAAGGTTCGTTTCAACGATGGTGAAATAGCAGCACCACACTTTACGACAGGGAAAATAGGAGGAGATAGTGCAATTGCAAGACACGGTATACATGGATTATATTGGCTTTACAACATTGAAGTACAGGGCAATCTACTCATAAACGGAACAAATACATTTTTTCTTACACAAGCAATGGCTACTAACCCCTTTCAAGGGGTGATGTATGATTATCTTCGTTTAGAAGGACCTCATCAATGATAAAATGGTCATTATTAATTTATATTTTTCTTACAGAATCTGTTCTTTTATGTACTTGTTTCCTCTTTCTATCTTTCTGTTTTTTGTTATACATTTGTTCGAGTAGTGATACATAAAGACAGTGAAAAAAGCACAGAAGTTACAAGCACATACTCCTGGTAATTGATGGAAAATAGAGAGCAAACAAATTAGGATTGATCACAAAATTATACAATACTATGTATATTTGATTGCTTTTCCAATTGAACTTTGGTCAAATGGTCAAATGTGATGCCAAAAGCCAGGTTATGGATTTCATTTTGGCTGAAAAAATAGAGCCCTTTTATGTTCCAAGTTCCTTTTGAGCAATGGGTGGACTTTAGATTACCATATTTTCAAGGTTTAAGTTGTATACACTGACAATATAAGATTTTTTTATCATGTTATCAATTAATGTTTATTATAAAAATTTGCGTGTAATTACTTTATGTGTGACCTAATGAGTAAATACATTTTACGCCGTCAATGCATAAAAGCTAAATTATTTTTCATACTTGAGTAACATTATATTAAGCCATTTACATGTCCATTCCAACAACATTGCGACTCTTTTTGATAATGGATTCTGCTCTCTTTAAAAGGTAACCTTTGTTGTGTTTCCCTTCTTTAAGTTTTTTCTATAATTCGGGGCCAACTTATGCACCTCAATTAATTTGATTCAATACTTGCTATTTTTTACCTGCATAAGTACCGGATAATTCTGTTCATCAAGACTTGAACAAATATGAAAAAATCACGTGGTATCATATTTCAGTCGTTCACTAGAAGAAAACTTTTATAAAAACCTTTGATAATTCTTTTCACTTACTTTATATTATCCTAACACCTTTTTCTTATTCTTGTGTGGAGCTTTGCCAAATTGCAATACAAATAGGTTTTAAATAAAAAAGAAAAAAAAGTGAGGGAATCCATTATGGAGCATAATAAGGTCAATTAAAAGTCACGAGTGGTTCTTATACTTTGGTATCACATGATCCGAAAAAAAATAAAACGTCCACATCTTCATCATAACTTTTTTATTTTAATTAGCACTTTTGATTTTTCAGCATTCAAGCAATAAAAGTGCCTTTTATATTCACTTTTTGGATGTTTCTACAAAAGGTTTTTTTCATATTAAAGTCATTTGATCGTTCCACTTTCGTCCCTTTTGCGTTTTGGAATAATTAGGCAATGACTATATTTATTATAGAAACAAAATTAGACACAATTTTCGAAATTTATAATTAAGGAGATTGGCAACAAAGTTGCTGACCTAATAACCAATAGAGTTTGACTTTTCTGAAATTGAACGCCATAAACAGCCTGGTCAATTTGGTGTAGAAGTTAAGTTAAAAAGAGTTAATGAGGTTACATCCAACTCTATAACAAAATGTATATTAAAATATATAATTTTTATAGGGAAATGATCAATTTTGTTTTTGAACTATTCGAAATGGAATAACTTTGCTTTCAGTTTCATTTTTTATACAAAAATTACCTTCTATTAATAAGTAGTTCAAAATATCCTCATCGTTAACCAAGTAGCTCAAAAATATGATTCTCACTAATGATCGCTCCAACTTTGATGAAACAGCAACAACAGTACAACATATTCAGTGAAATCTCACCCGTTTGGGGAGTATAGAGTGTACCTGATAAAAAAAAGAGTAATTTTCCTCCTAATCTATTTCAAATGAGATAATTTTGTGCATCATTCCCTATCGTTCAGTCAATTTCAATATATCATCCCCGAAAATTTGGAACCAAAATTGAGTCTCTAGTCATTTTAGCAGACTATAAATCATCCCTAATACGTGTTTTTTTTTTTTTTTTTTTTTTTTTTTTGGAGATTGAGTAATAAGTAACTAAACCATTATTAATTTTTTGTTCTTGATTGCAAATCTTCACAAATTAATTCAACCTTTGGAGCAAAAAAAAAAAAAGTACTTTTTGTTGTCAGCTTATAAAAATATATTCATTTATCAATTGAGCTGTATAATGTTTCTTATATTTAGCAAATTTCAGTTTTCTAGTTATTTAAAAAAAAAAAAAAATCTAGTAGGGGTCCATTTGTTTTTTTCTTTTTTTATCACTTTTTTGGGGTGGCAATTGGCATATCGAAGTTCTATGTGGAATGGTCATTCTATTAGTCAAGATTCAAGACTATAGTCCACTCTATCATCAACTTGAGATTAGAGTCTTCAAATGCCTATCACCTACTATAAAATATCAGAGGGCTAAAAAGAAGAAAGACGTAGCAAAAGTGGAACTAGAATTGTGGTGTTTGTTCAACCTTAAAAAGGAGAGGAGTTAATTATATTCATTCAAGCTCGCTTAATCATATGATAATTGATAAGTTGAATTAGTTTGATATGAATATCTAACGTGAGTAAGTATTTATCATAGCTTTCGTGAGTTACATGATTTAAATCTGGCAGGAGAAGAAATTTCATATTCTTAAGCGCATCATCAAATTCCATATTCTTAAGCGCATCATCTCATATCAACAAATTTTCCTCATGTTTGTAACCATTGTTAGCCAGAAAATCAATACATTGGTCTGTCACCCAATAGATATGGCTAACGATTGCCTTATTGACTTCCAACAAATATTTACAACTTTTAATAACAGGTTTAGCGGGTGATACTATATCTCCTCTTCATTAATAAACTTGACGGTAAGTAAAATTGTCTCCGCTTCTAAATCTTTGTATCCCAATTTTGTTTGCTTATCATAAGGAGTTAATTAATTATATGATTATATCCATGAAAGAGAGATCTAGTTTTTTATACGTATACAAATTCTGTTCATTTTTTTCTTTTTGAAATTCTAATACTGTTGTTTTTTATATTCCCCCTGTCAATAAAACGTTTTCTTTTATTCTTTATTCTTACAAAATTAATTAGATCCTGATTCCTGACATACCTTTACCTAAAAGCCAAGCAAACTCGACCCTAGTGCGCATGGACAGGGCGGCATATATAGCAAAGAACCCCATCATTTTTTTCCTTTAATTTAAAAGAAAAAAAAATCAAATTTGTTTTTACACTAGCTCAAATTGAGAAATATTTGGCCTAATATTGCCCCTTGTTAGGAAAACCGAATCTTAATTTGCTCTTGCTCAACGGAGCTCTAATTGAAGAGTAATTTAAAATTATAATCAAGAGTTGAACATTAATTTTACATTTTTTTTTTTGGGTGAATTTGGATACTTATATTCCTCCCATTAGCGATAAAGCTTTGTTAACGTCAAGAGAAAATAAAAGATGATTTGCTAATGACAAGGATGTGAATAGAATAAAATTATAATTGTATTGATAGTAAACTTGAACAATTTCGAATAAAACATGAACAAATTTGAACCTTTTAACATCAAGGACTACAAGAAACGCGTCCTATTAATATGGAATATTCGTTCAACTACATTATGTGCATGCATTTTAACTTTCTTTTAATATTTGATTGTTTAAGTCAAAAGCGATTAATTTAGCTAACTCATAGAATCACCTTAAATTCGCCTCCGACTCGAACACACTGAGTAAATTGGAATCATGACTCATTGCAGGAAGACAACAAACATAAGTTCCATATGTCGAAAACCAACTCCAAGACCAAATAATAAAAATAATAATAATAATTGTGGCTCAGTCCCAAAATAATTATTTATATGTAATATTTGATTTCAGTAATAAAGTGAATTGCTAATTAATTAATTTGTTAATAAATTACTGTCGTTATTAACAATGCCCTTATATAGAGAGTTCAAACATAATTCTATTAGCAAAAACGTTCCATATTAACGTTAGCGTGGTGTCTATTTCGAGGTTTCATGCTAATCACGCTAATTGTAAGAACTTAAATCTGGCATTATCTGTAATTATTAAGATGCATAATAATCACAAATTAGTATGTTACAAAACCAAGACCAAAAAAGCTTTGTCACTGCTAAGATCAAAGTTAATTCCTTCCTCATATTATTTGTCCATATATATTATCTGCCTTTTAAAATTTTTGCACACCTTTTATGCAGATATGAATCTAGGATTTGAAAGAAATAGGTTGGATTTTAATGTTCTTATAACTAAACACAAATGTACTTTAAAATCTATGTAAAAGTTTGTTGAATTGTTAGTAGATTTTCACATTTCTATCTATGTTATGTGTCAAAAACACTGAGTTTGAATGAGACTGTCGAAGTGTTGCATCAGCCCCTACTCATAATAAAGATTATTTAATAATTTTAATCATGTGGTTATTTATTATATTCCATCCGGATTAAAAAAAAAAAAAAAAAAGAGTCCACTTATCCATTTACACACCCCTTAAGAAATTACTCATTCCAAGAAAAAATGTAAATTGACTAAACTACCCCTAATTAAATAGGCATTGAGATTTGGTCACATAACACTTAATAGGGGCAAATCTGGAAAAAAAAGACTAATTGTTTCTTGATTTAATAAATGGACACTTTTTTTGACAAAAAAAAAAAAAGGCTAAGTGGACACTTTTTTTGATCTAGAGGGGGTATAATCCTTTTATTTTGTTTTCCTTATAGATCTCATTTAATTAGTGCTCCAGTAATTAAATGAAGCAAAAGAAGGATATATTTGAAACAGAAAGAGTGATAAATGACTACTTAATTTTGTTTAAAATACCAATATTTTGTAACAAATTTGATTTACCAAACTGACTAATAATATTTGAAACCCCAAATAGATTAATACACATTAAAGGTTGTCAAAATCAAGAAAAGCCGGTGGAAAATTAAAGTAAAAGCATCATTTGTTGAGTTGCCTTTATGAAAGAGATAAAATTCCTACTAATTCTAGACGTAAAATACGGTTAACATGCTCATGTAATTTATTTTTTTTTCTACCCCAAAAAACCTGTAGTTTGATTTTACACATTGAAAGTCTTCAATTTTTGCCTTTTCTTCTTTCATACATGATACGTTGACAGGATTAAATATTCATATGTTGGTCCCTATGCTAATCGTCCTAACACTGCACATATTATTAGGTGAATATAGTCAAGGTTTAAACCATAAAACCAACCACCCCAAACTTCTATTATTTGCCAAAACAATTGAATTACCAACTACATCATTAAATATAAGCAGAACTAATAGCCAAAGGAGCAAAAATTACCAAATATGTGTCGTCCCTGACGGAGAGTGGACCGATGAGGGCGGGTCAAGCAGGATTTTAATTTAGGCCTCTATACTGACAAATTTCTGAAGATGAGATGCATCTCACACCTTTGGCAAATTTCACATCAGAATGAGATAAGAAATAGGAGTTTTATAAGTTAGTTCACATTGTACGTGCGCTTTGAAAGATAAATTCGTATTGGTCTACACCCGGACAATATGTCACATGGACGTGGATCATGACTGAATACCACATTTCTAGATTTAATAATGTTAATAACATTAATAACATCAAAGCAAGTAAGCGATGTACAAGCATTTAAGCGTAAGGTAAAATACCAACTATGAAAACACTACTCAGGAATCAGGACCTAGTTTAATCAAAGATTTAAAGGGAATGGTTACACTTCTTAGTATTTACTCTATACATATTTTTACTTAATATTTCATAAATTGCTCGATTAATATCCTTAATCTCCTTTCAAGAAAGAGTTCATGATCAGACAAATATTAATCTGACAAGATAAAAATTACTGCAATAAAATCATTAATGTATCTTGACTTTCTTTTAGGACTTCACTTAGATACACTGCTAATGTAAGAAAAGTTCTATACTATAGTTAGACCTTTTTATGACAATTATTTTTTATAACAACATTTCATCATACTAGTCAGTTTTTTCTTTTAAAAATCGACTTTCTATGTGATGTTATATGATATGTTCTCTATTCAGACAAATGAAGCTATAAAAAAAGGGGTCTCACTTTATCACAGTATTTTAACTTGTTCTAGCAGGTTATATCCCTCATTTTCAAGTTGCTAATTCTACTTATAAGCAACTATTAGTCGTATTTTTTAATTAAAAATACATCCAGTTACCACTAAGAATGTGGTGGGGGATGAATAAGATCCTTTACATACCAAAATCTCGAATTTAGATATTTTGTAGCAAACGCCCTTCTTTGAAATAGGCTCTACGTGGTGTGAAACTGAGTTAATGATCATGGGTTAGGGAAGTTGGGGGATAGTCTTCCATGAGAAGAAATTTTGAATGGAATTAACCATTCAAACTTAAGTTAATTTAATGATTCGTTAAAACACCAATAAATGCTCAATTAGCTCTCTATATAAACCCAAGAAAAGTCCTGAATTTATCTCTCGAACAAACCTTGTAATGCTTTTATTACTCTTTTAAGATATCTCACTAGAACTTCCATCAATATTTTTTACTCCACCACCACCTCCCCCCGCCCCCCGCACACAAACAAAAACCACCCACCCCCCAGTAATAAAACAAGACAAAAAACCCAAAAGCATCCCAAGAGAATTAATCCTGAAAAAAAAAAAAAAACATAGAACTTTTTGCTTCTTCTTGTCTTGCCTTCTCCACACTCTACACACAACACAGGTATATGCATTTTCTTTTATATATGTTCTTTTGTCTTAGACCTTTTTTTTTTCGTTGTGTACGAGAAAATGATTCATGTTTTAACTAATTTGTATGTGTGTGTGTGTATATATATATATATGTTAATGTTTCTTTGTTTTTTTAGTAGAAGGTGAGAAAATGAAGAAGAGGCAATGGAGTTCTGTTCTTGGATTATTGGGCATTTTTCTTCAGTTTTCTTTGCTGGCTGAATCTTCATTAACAAGAGAGTTAGCTTCTTTTCTTTAATTTTGTTTTAATTATAATAACTCCATTTTTAGTGTTCTGTTATTTGACCTGCATTAAATTTAAGAATAGACTAAGATTTTGTATGTTTAATGTCTGTTTCTGTCAACTTGTGCTTTACTCAACACATTCAGGGGAAATAGAGTTTGTTGTCTTAGTTGAGCTGATAATTTTGTATTTTAATAAGAGTAGCGTCGGAATTAGTTGGCGCACCTCGACTATTTCATTGATTAACTGATATGCTATTATAAAAAATCGTATAACTCCGTTATCAAGACTATAGATAGATAGGAAAAATAAATAAGGAGTACAAATGATCATGTTTTCAGTCTTTGCTGAAATTTAAATAATGTTTCTCATAATTTTACCCATTTTATTACCCACTAAGCCACTACTATTTGTTAAGTACAACTGCTATTCTGTTTTCGTGTTTCCAATACGAGAACACTTTGTATTCCTTAACACAATTTAACTTCTAGGTGAAGGGTGATTATGGAGAATTCACACTTTCTTTTATTTCTCTATTTACTGTTCTTTTTTCTTCTTCTGTTTCTTTTCTTTTTCTCTAAATTAGGTATTCCTCCACTCCCACAAAATCTTAACAGTGAAAGGATGACCAAATCTAAACTCTCTTGTTCCGTTTATTAAACAAAAATTGGAAATTTTCTGTACCTTCTGCATTTTCTTCTCTTTATTTGTGGCTCCATCCACACTTAAAATAATTTAAAATTTGTAGTTTTTAACATACATGTCAAATAAAATTCGATTTTTTAAATATAATTTTTTTTCAAAATAAATTAAAAATTTGACCGAATGACACTTGTAAAGTGAATTTGTGATCGAAAGACAAAAGTGATCCAACTATTTGCCAGTTTCACACTTCTTTTCGTTCTCATATGAACTAGCTTTGTCATCTTTCCATTGAGAAGATTCACCTCACCTAATTTATACATGGTCCTATCATCTTGTTTTACTTTTTACTCCTCTTCACACAACACGATACGATCCCCGTGAACATGTCTTTAAAAAAACATTAAAAAGGGAGAAAAAGAGAAAAAGAATTTAAATTTTTCCAAAAACATTCTTTATCTAATTCCTTCAACCACTTAGATTTTTTTTATTTATTTTTAATGTGAACCTGTGAACCACTTAGAATTTACATGTGCACTACCCCCTAACTTTAGGACATTCATGGCATATGAGTTTTGACATGGTTTTCTTCTGCGCAGAGAAAGGTATTTTCACCTTCTTGAGATGACATTTATTAATACGCTATTCCTTAATTACTAGGAAAGAATTCTCTTTAGATTAAATTAAGTGGTTAACATAATTACTCCTTTGCTAGAAAATTACATAGTATTAGAAAAAAATATTTTCTGCAGGCGTTGTTAGAAAATTTGTCTTCAAAACGTGATTTACCGAAATTTCATTTGAAATCGGATGGTGGAAAATAGGTTAAAGTAAAAAGCATTTGGAAAACTTATACTTTTTCCGTGTGAAAACACTAGTATTTAAGTTTTTCCACCTACATTCGGTTGGAAATAGTCACTGAACATTTTTCAATGGAAAATTATTTTTTAGTAGTGACACAGTGTAGGTAGGTAAAATTATTTTGTATATCTACTATAACTAATATTTCTACTATAACTAATAATTTGAATCCTATCTTGGCCTTTTTGTGTGTTTATCTTTCTTTATTTGATTCTCTTTAGTAAATTTTTTGACTCTGCTGCTAATTAAACTTGGTAAATTAAGTAAAACTTTTAATATAGAACCAAAGAGCTACTCAATCAGCAGAGCCAGGTGATCTTGGTAAAGACAAGAAGAAAGAACAACCCGTGAATGAGGAATCTCACTTTTCTTTGGTACTTGTGACTCCATAGTCCGACTTTTGACTAAATTTATACTTCTCAAAACAATATTAAAAAAAGGAAAAAGTTACAAATATACCCCTCGTTAAGAGTGGTGCATATATACCCTTTTCGTTACATAAATGATGCAAATATATCTTTTTCACTAACATAATTTTAAAAAAAATCATTTGTTTTTTTTTTAATTTAAAAAATTCCACGTTGCTTTAAAAAATAAGTCTACCTTTTTTTTTTAGTAGACTTATTTTTTTAAGGCCACGTGGTAATTTTTTTTTCTAGTTGGTCGGGTTTATTTAAAAAAAAAATAGGCAGGCTTTTTTTTTAGGCCAAGGAAATATTTTTTTTAAACGAACGAGATAATCCACTAGAAAAAAAATTGCTTCGTGGCTTTTAAAAAATAAGTCTACTAAAAAAAATGGGTAGACTTATTTTTCTAAAAGCCACGTGACATTTTCTTAATTAAAAGATAAGCTAAATGATTTTGAGAAAAAAAATTGGCACCAAAAAGGGTATATTTGCATCGTTTGTGTAACGGCAGGGATATATTTGCACCATTTGCATAACGGAAGGGGTATTATATGCACCACTTTTTTAGTGAGGGATATATCTGCTCTAAATTGCAAAGTTGAGGGGTATATTTGCACCTTTTCTCTTAAAAAAAAAATAGTGTCTCAAAAATGTTAGAGAATGCTCTTATCTTTTTGTTCTCTCTAGTTTTTTCTAGCATTAGAAGAGATTTCACTTCATTTACTGGTTATTGTGTTTTTGCCCTCAGATTTTTATATGCCAATAACACATATATAGGGAATTTCTAGTGTTCTTTACATTTTCTTGTTAGTTATGATTCATATAGCTGATTTCAATTTTCAACTAGTCCGGATTGAGGCTACTATTTTTATTATTGGTTATTGGGTTTCATATGTGTCCTAATCATCCATAATCAATAGCTCGACTAATTGGGTACGTGCAACATAAGCTCATTAAAGGGGAGCGTTGCTTATCAGTAAATTTTCTTTTCACGAGGCTCAAACACGAGACCTTTAATTATCTATCATATCACATACTGTCACAGTCATTTTCTAGATTCCCTATTACTTGGTTCCTAATTTTTGTTCTTTTTTCTTTGGGGAATTGTTTTGCAGGAAATTATTTAAGAAAAAAAGCCAACTCGACCAACAGTCTTTTCCACCAGTGCAATTGCTTACACTGGATGATTATGTAAAATCTTCTATTACCACCTTTTAAATCTTTCTACTTTTTTTTTTCTTTTTTCTTTTCAATTCTACTCTTTCTCAGAGATAAACTAGAAAGAAAAATAAAAAGGAAATTTGGAAGGATGATAATTGATAATTATAGTTTCAGAATATTGAGGGTCTAAATTGCAAGAATTCCCATCCCACCCCCAACCCCCGCCTCCTCTCTTGTATGTTTATTTAAAATTTTCCGGTTATAGTATTTCTCCTCGTACACTTATGTGAGAATAAGTGCGAATTTTAAAGAAAAATTAATCTAAAATCCCCCTAATAATTTGTTTTAAACGATATGTTATTTGGTATATGAAAAATGGACCAAGTAAATTTCAACTAGTATAGAATTGACATAAAGTTGATTGATATAATATTTTTATTCTTTTATTCAATTTCATTTTTCCTTTTGAAGGTGGTGGTGAATAATGGCCTGTTCAATATCACTTTTTCTGTTCCTGGGGGAATGGTCACTGGAATACAATACAATGGGATTGATAATTTATTGGAAGATGAAAACAAAGATGATAACAGAGGGCAAGTCCTTATACACCCTTTTTTTTAACTTCATATTTCTTAGTCATAATATATTCACTTAATTTGAATACTTGAATTCTTCTTTTAGGTATTGGGATGTTGTTTGGAACAAACCAGCAGGAAAAGGGATTTTTGACAAGTAAGTCTTCTTCTTTTTTTCTTTTTCATTTTTTGTTTCTACAAATTTTGATTCGTAAATGTAATTGGATAAGAGTCAAATTTTCCTCTTTACTGTTCAAAATTGTGCAATCTTGTTACTTCTTTGGCATTAGAAAAAAGTCTTGTTTTTGCTTTTGACTCTTAATGGAGCTCTTATTTTGACACGTGGAGTCCATAGTTAACAAGTACTAGTAGATAAGGTTGATAGCTAAATTTGAACCTTATTATCTTGTACTAGTATTTTGACACTTGGAGTCCATAGTTAACAAGTACTAGTAGATAAGGTAAGTTTAGGGTTTTGAACATCATTTCGTTAAAGTATTTTGACATGTCTCTTTTATGCTGGAGCCCCCTTAATGACAAGGAAAAAATACGAGACCATCTTTTAACTATGGGGATATGAATGAACTCAAAGTATAACGGAGAGTAAAATTTATCATAACATTTTCACTCTACATTAGAATTTGATAAACTAAGAGTGTTTCTATGTCATGTTGGTATACAGACTTTATGCAACAGATTTTAAGGTTATTATGGAAGATGAAAATCAAGTGGAGCTTTCATTCACAAGGACTTGGGATTCCTTAAATGCCTCACATCTTTCCATGAATATTGACAAAAGGTGGTAATCTAATTTTTCACCATTACTTTTAAGTCCGATTTTTTACGAAATTATTGTTTTAACTCAAGTATCCAACTTTTATTATTCGTAGCATTTATAATTTCTTAAACTATCGAAAGTTAAATGGTTCTTTTTTCTTATTTTAGGTTTATAATACTAAGAGGAAACTCTGGATTTTACTGTTATGGAATTTTGGAACGCTTAGAAGGATGGCCAGATATTGATGTTTACCAAGGAAGAATAGTCTTCAAGCTCAAGGAAAAATTGTACGTAACTCAAATTATAAACATTACTCTATTTTTTATTTCTTTGTTATTATTAATTGCACTTTCATATTTTTTTAAATGCTTTTTTAAGTTAATAGTTTTCAATTGTTGGGCCAGGTTCCAATATATGGCAATTTCAGATGAAAGGCAAAGGATCATGCCAACAGCCCACGATCGTGAAATGGGCCAAAAACTTGATTATCCAGAGGCTGTTCTTCTTACTAACCCAACTAATTCTTTCATCAAAGGGGAGGTAAATTCTTTTTTTTTTTTTTTTTGCGCGGATTGTCCGTCATTTGGGGTGGTCTTTAAGTTTTGTCCCTCAAATTGGTGGTCTTTAAGTTTTGCCCTCAAATTGGTGGTCTTTAATTTTTGCCTTCTGCCTTTGCAAATTTTGCCTTAAGGGAGAATTTTGCAAATTCTGCCTTAAGGCAAAATTTTGTAAATCTATCCATACTAAGGTAGAATTTTGCAAATATGTCCATACCAAGGCAGAATTTGCACAACCAGTTTTGCAAATTCTGCCTTAAGGCCCAAATTCTGTCTTGATAAAAATTAAAGACCACCAATTTGAGGGACAAAATTAAATAGCACCCCAATGAAGGGCAATCCTGCAAATTTCGGTAAATTTCATACTAATAAATCAAGTAATTGCACGGTTTGGCCTTCATATGGTCTTTAATTTTTTCCTTTGAAATGGGTTGGTCGTTCATTTTGTCCTTCAAAATCGAACTTATGCATAACGGGGACATAAGTTCTTTAAGGGAGTTGGCATAACTTGTCAATATTATGATGCGTATCTTATGCCTCTCTAGGCATTAAGTTCGATTTTGAAGAGCAAACATTAAAGACCAACACAAACTAGGGACAAAAGTGCAAATGACCCTAATAAATTTAGCTCATTATATGGCGTTAGTTTAGTTTTTACATTAAATTTTGTAATTATTTACTGAAAGTTTGGGTGTTTCAGGTTGATGATAAATATCAGTACTCTTGTGATAACAAGGATAATCGGGTCCATGGATGGATAAGCCCAAATCCACGAACTGGGTTTTGGATGATTACACCAACAGATGAGTTCAGAACTGGTGGGCCTGTCAAACAAGACCTTACTTCTCATACTGGCCCAGTAAACATGAATGTAAGTAACATATGGATAGGTAAAAATGTGTTTACACCAAACCAATAGGGTATATGAAATGTGCTTGCATTAAACTTTTGTCACTTAATTATGAATTTTGTATATTATCATCTTATCAAGTCACTTTAACTCTGGTAAGTTGTTATGATTTGGTGTTAATTTATGCTAAAAACACTCACTGCGCCCAAACTCTGGCACGTGGTGATGTGGTGGGACGGATACTGGATTCCCGTCTGCCAATAGCTCGCGGCTGACCTAAATGCAAGCTACTATGATGGGTGTCGATACAAGTGATAGTTGAAACTCAACTCTAGTTATGTTGTGGATCAATATCTTTCTTACTTTATTTTGATAAAAGTTTCATTGACCCTATTATCATTTTTATCATGTAAACAATTGAATTTCAAAAAGTAAATTGGGTAAATATTAAGCTTAACATTGTTTCTCGAGATTGACCAGTGTCATTCTTTGATAAATGGTCACTACGAGTCAAACTCAATTAACTCTGGTCAATCCTAGTTCTACCGTTAAGGGGGAGAACTGGATTTTAACCTCATGGTCAAACACAGACCGGACTATTTTATCTACTATTCACAATTCATGTTATTTTTTGTAACAGATGTTCTTTAGTACACATTATGCTGGAGAAATTTTGGGACTGAAATTTAGAGACGGAGAGCCCTGGAGAAAGGTTTTTGGCCCTGTTTTTGTCTACATAAACTCACTTTCATCTGATGAGGAAGACACTCTCACACTATGGACTGATGCAAAAGAACAGGTATTGTATTACAACTTTCTTGAAATTTTTTTAATATATCTTTCTAAGTGCAAACATATACTATAATTGTTTTCACTCAACTTTACAAACAGATGTTCATAGAAACTGAAAATTGGCCATATAATTTCCCTCTTTCGGAAGATTTTGCTCGAGCTGATCAACGGGGAACTGTAAGTGGCAGACTACTCGTCCGAGATAGGTACATTTAACATAAAATTGCTCCACTATCCTGTAAATAAAAAACGAGTGATTTTTTATGTTCATCAAGAATCTATAATTCTATCTTCCTTTTTTGTAGCTATGTTAGCCAAAGTCTTATTACTGCAAACTCAGCTTACATCGGACTGGCTGCTCCTGGAGATGTTGGATCTTGGCAAACAGAAAACAAGGTCAACTTTTATATTAATCTTTGTTCCCCCTTTAATTTATTTTTGCAAATTTTTAGCTTTTACTTTAAATTGAAAAAAACAACGACATTTTTTTTTGCCTTTGTTCTTTAGGCTTATCAATTTTGGACTCAAGCAGATAGTGAGGGCTATTTCTTGATCAAGAATGTCATTCCAGGGAACTATAGTTTATATGCTTGGATCCCTGGTTATATTGGAGATTACATGTATGATCCGTACATCATTGTCACACCAGGTTTGCAAATAGTTTCTTCGCTTCAATTTATGTGACGTAGTTTGAATCAGTACAGAGTTTACGAAAGAAACGAACTTGTTTGAAACGTCTGGTTTAAAACACTCCATAGCTTTTGTGTAATTATATAACGTTTGAAGCTTGTCCTCTTAAACATGTCATAAGCTCATTATTAAAGGTAAAATGAGAAGTGTAAAATTTAGAAGTGTGTCATTTCTTTGGAACGGGTTAAAAAGGAAAGTGTATCTCATAACCAGAACGGAGAGAGTAATGTTTTAATTACTCCTCCATTTACATCAAATAGTGAGTGATATTCGAAGTCAATGTTTCTTTTGCCTTGATATTTAGGCTTTGGTTACCGAAAAAGATATCTGATTTGGAACAGAGAGACAAGTGAATGCGAATCCAGAGTTTAAATTTGATGAGTTCAATATTTACGTTCTCACTTCTGAATCCATTGCAATTTTACAATTACGGGTTCAGAACTTAGTACCAATCGAAATTTTATTTATTTTTCACATATACATTTATGCTCCCTGTAAAAATGTTGGTTTCAGTTGAACATGTTGTAACTACATTGCAGTATTGTAATATCTGGATAGTATGACAAATCTCTTTTGTTCCGTTGGAAGAATGGCCTCTTAGAACAATCTACTAATTCTATCGAGTTGTTCCAAAGGATCAAAATGGCCAACTATTAATGAAATTGTCGCCTCTCTGTTATATACTAGTTTAGGCGATCCGTTCTGACTATAAGTAATATTATATTTTGTACATATCTAATATGCTTATGGATAAAGCAGGATCAAGAAAAAGGGTAGAAACTCTTGTATATGATGCTCCAAGAAATGGTCCAACATTGTGGGAAATTGGAATTCCTGATAGAACTGCTGCTGAATTCTTCATCCCTAATGCACAACCAACACTCTTAAACCAATTATATGCTGCAAATAATGAAGAGAGGTTAGTAAAATTTCATTTAAATAGCTAATTTTGTGTCTATTTTATGTTGGTTTATTTTGCATAATGTGAAATGTTTTTTTGTTGGTTTTTTCAGGTTTAGGCAATATGGATTATGGGATAGGTATACAGAGGTTTACCCTGATAATGATTTGGTTTATATTGTTGGATCAAGCAACTATCAAACAGATTGGTTCTTTGCTCATGTCAATAGATATATTATCAAGTATGTTCACAACATCTTCACACCCTTTAGTGTCTTTTATCCTATGTTGTTCAGACCCTCCAAAAATGTCGCTGCACCTGTATCAGGTCATCCAAAATGCATAACATTTCGAGGATCTGAAACTCACCCGACAGTATTTTGAAGGGTCCAAGCAACACTACTTTTATCATTAGAACCTTCCCTTTGCATAATAAACGGAACTTCTGAGTGTGCTTGGCGTGATACAAGTCAGTATTCATGAAAAAATGTTTTCTCATAATCAAACACCAGAAAACTACTTCCTCACTGAATTTTTTTTCCATCATATCAAATACACCTTCTATGTATTACATGGCCAACTACACCGAAAGTGAACAGAACATTGCATATTTTGATTTACTTTATAGAGTCTTAATTTTGACTTTGGTGATATATACAGTGAAGATGGAAACAAGAGTTATGTACCAACAACATGGCAAGTTCAATTTGATCTTGAAGATGTTGACCAATCATCAAATTATACTCTTCAACTAGCATTAGCCTCAGCACATGAAGCTGAATTGCAAGTATGGACTAATAATCTTCTCAATCGTTTTCCTTGTAACTAACCAAGTATATTCAGGTTATATTGACAAATAGCCACTTTTCAGTCCTGTAATAAATTAAGAGCCACTGTCATGAAGTTTCATCTGTGAAATTTGAAACTCCAAGACAGTGGCTACTTGCCAAAAGCAGGGCCTAAAAATGGCCAGCGGGCTATTTCCAGATATTATATATTTGTATTTTTTTCCGACTAAGTACGTTTTGTGCCAATGTTTTAGGTTCAATTCAATGATCCAGACACAGATGCTCCTCATTATACGACAGGGTTGATAGGCAAGGATAACGCGATAGCAAGACATGGTATTCATGGATTATACAGGCTATATACTATAAATGTTCCGGGCTCTCTCCTTGTTTTTGGAAACAATGTTATGTATCTCAAGCAAACTAGGAGTGACGAGCCTTTTAGAGGAATCATGTATGATTATATTCGACTTGAAGGACCTCCAGAAAGCAATTGATTAATCGACCTAAGTTATCGAGCTTAAACTTTTAGATGACGTCAATTATGGGGTTAAATTATACATGTTGATAGATTTTGAAGGATCTAGAAGATAGTCAAGAAAAATTGAAGTTGATCTTATAGACTCTTTCTTGGATGTAAGTGTAGGTAATTAGCTGTTGATGGTTGTTTTAATCGAGAAAAGTGCCTGAAAATTTTATGATAGCTTAATCTACTAATCTTGAACCTGTAAAATTTAAATGATATTCTCCAATTGCAAGTATCATTAATACATTACTAGTCAACTACGGGACAAGTTTCAGAAATTCATTTTTGCACTGTTTAGAGGCTTCGTGAATTTAATGGGTTATCAATTTTGTTTCATCATGAATGCTGAAGTTAAATGTTACAGACTTAAGTTAAGATTTTATATTATGTGTTTAAGCTAAGTTTTAGGCTTTCGAAATGACATTAACTCTAATTGAGAGTTTTAAATGAGGGTTCAAACTTTGGGAGCCAGTGTGTCGCCTTGGTGTGCATCTACCCTATTTGTTAGAAAGGAAGGTGGCTCGTTGAGAATGTATACCGCTTATCAGCAACTCAAGAAATGACTGAAACAGTCATTAAACATTATCAAGTCATGCGTATTTGTAAAGGACATAGATTTCATACTCAAATTGCACTACTCACAATGAAAGGATCAAGAGGAGCAACATAAGGAAGGTTCAAGTGGTTGCATATGTGAATCCTATATTTCAATCACGTAGACATTATTTGATTTTAACCTGTAATAAGAGAGAAATCATATAGTTGAATTGAATTAAACGAAAATAAGCAAACACCGTGTATTCTACTACATTTTTTTTTTTTTTTTTGGTATTCGCAGTTTACTGACTAATTTGAATTACCACATGTAAACATTCCAATCATTCCACAACGCTCTTGGAGTTTTGCACTTGGGTAGTATCTTTCTATTTATATTCACCCATTTTCCAAAGCCAACTTTGTGCCGTTTGGAACTAAGTTTTGTTTAGACGGTATTCTTGAGAACTAAAAAGTCAAAAAGGCATATTTTATGGCCGGTACGTAAAAAAGATACTAAAACTCAAGGAAAGAAAAATTTCCTTTTTTCTATTCCGTGGACTTTTTGTTGACTTTCCTTATTTATTTAACAAAACTTTCTATAAGTATAAGAGACCCCTTTGAATAAACTGAAAAACTTATAAAAAAACGTTAGACCACGGTGTAGACGTTAGACGATAGTTTCAAAAGCTATGTTTGAATAAGTCTTAAAAATAAGGGCAAAGGTGAATTATATTTTATTTAGAGTAGATATACCCTGATTACAAAAGTGGTGTATTTATACCCCTGCCGTTACATAATGGTGCAAATATATCCATGCTTTTACAAAGTAGTGTAAATATACCCTTTTCGCTGATAGGATTTTTTTAAAAAATCATATAGGTTATTTTTTAATTTAAAAAAAAAGTCTACCCATTTTTTTTTAGTAGACATATTTTTCTAAAGCCACATAGTAATTTTTTTTCCTGATGGGTCGGGTCTGGTTTGTTTAAAAAATGGGTAGACTATTTTTTTTAAAGTGAAGGAGATATTTCGCAACGAAATATACCCGACAATTAAAAAAATTACCATGGCTTTAGAAAAATATTTGCGTAGACTTTTTTTTAAAGTCACGTGGCATTTTTTTTAATTAAAAAATAACCTAAAATAAAGATAAAATTTAAATGGTAACTTATATAAGGAACATTTGCGTAAGCCGAACCCTTTTTTTCCCTGCCCCGACGTTATGTTAAAATTTACTACTTGTTAAATAAATAAATAAATAAAAATTCACATATATTGGCAATTATGATAAGCTTATTTTATTCCATGCAACTGCCTTGTGTTGGAAGAAATACAAATTAATCTGCAGTTTTCCTCGAAAAGTAAGACATATATAGGTCAGCTGTAAGACATATATAGGTCAGCTGTGTAAATACTTAAATAGCTAGTAAAAGTAAAGTTCAACTTTCCATTTTACATTGAAAAAAAAAAAAACTTTCCATTTTACTTGGGCTAAATTTGGAGAAATTAAACAAGGAATTCATCCGTAGTGTACTTAACCATTTATTACGTATTACATCCTACAAAGTACAAACTCAAACCGTCTATATATAAGGCTGTAATTATAAGTAGCTATATATATACCCACAGAACGTACCTGTTCTTTTCACTAATTATTTCGATTTTAGAAGACAAGTTTTGCTTTGTCTTAAGGTTCATCAACTTTTTTTCTTCCTCGATATATCTTCACTTTTTTTAATTCTCACTTTTTATGCGTTATGTTGTTTTTTATCACATGCCTTGTGATAATATTCATTACTTCTCGTCTAGAGTTTAAATTCTGTGCACTAATAATGTATAATTTTCTTTACATTATCAACTTTAGCTGACCTAATATGTAATACCTTAACATGTTGAAGCCGGTTAAAGTGTGAACTGTTGTAAAAATATTCTATACTGTCATTATAATATATAACTTAAAGCCTTTTGTTAAGCCGGCTAATATGTTATACCTTAACATGTTGGTTTTTGATAATATTTATGCATGGGCTTTTTTTAATGTTGATGTTTGTTGAGTTGCAGTGTTTGATGGAAAAGATGAGCTTCAAAAAGCAACACAAAATAGTTTTGTGGTGGTTTGCTATTGTTTTCCAATTTTTCTTGCTTGTCAATGGTTCAAGGGTGCACCATGATAGGTATTATACTAAAAGCTTCCACTTTTTTCTTTCTAATTTTCATGAAATAAACAGAAGCTTCAGCTTCAGTTTCTTTTATAATAAAAATATGTTAGTTTAATGTATTTGTTATATACAATATTTGAATTAATTACTTGAAATTAATGATTAACTTATTTATTTATTGTTATTTCCTTTTCTAAATTACAGGAACAGTACTCTAGCCAAAGAGAGTCGCAAATTGCAACAAGTTTCTCCTCCTGTCACAATGACTATCACAACTGGCTATGTAATACTTTAATTTTTAATGCGATTGCTTAACTTTTTCCGCATCGTATAATCTACGTTTATTCGTGATCATTATTGTCCTAATATTTATGTTTTACCTGGGAAAAAATTGTCAATTATCACTTGTTTCTAAGAAGTATTATTTAACTAATTAAGTTAATAATAGTTAACTACTCCGTGTAAGTTTGAAGCTTTCATGATAAAGGTGTTAATGAATTTATGAGCTAATGTTTTTACTTATTTATCAGGTGGTAATTGATAATGGCATTGTGCAACTTTCTTTAACTAATCCCACTGGAGCAATTGTTGGAGTTAAATATAATGGGATCGATAATCTCCTCGAACCCTTACAAGAAACACAGAGGGGGTAAGCTACAATTTCTTTTTCCTTCCTTTTTAGAAATTCTTACGTGTAATTAAGCTATTTTCTTGTATTTATTAAAACTGCAGATATTGGGATACTGTGTGGAGCGGTAAATTTGACACGTAAGAATTTTTGTTTTCACATTTTTATGTTATATAATTTCTTCAACTCAGTAACATAACAAAATATGTGTTTCTTTTTTGTAAAAAAAGAATTTTATGTACATTTTTCTTTATTTTTTGGCAGGCTTTTTGCGTCAAAGTTTAGTGTGATAGCACAAGATGTTAACAAAGTCGAAGTTTCTTTCAAAAAAACATATGACCCTTCGAGTGGTAACAATCCTCCTCTAAACGTTGACAAAAGGTGAGATTTAATTTATTTTAGAAAATTAAAAGTACTTTTTATAATATAGTGAAATTACATGGAAAACTTGTTGGTTTCTATCATAAATATATAGGTATGTGATGCTGCGTGGGAGTTCTGGATTTTATTCATATGGAATATTTGAACACTTAAAAGGATGGCCTGATCTAAACTTGGATGAAGCTAGAATTGCTATTAAGCTCAGCAAGTCACTGTAAGTTTATTAATACTCTATATATAGTTTTATTACCCTTACAATTATTAATCTTTAATTTAATGCTTTAAAAAATTTCGTGAAATTACGCAAAATATTTGAAGATTGTCTCTCCATGATAAATGTCTAACTTCTCATTTTTCTATAACAAATTCAAATAGGCTTTATCCTTCTGCTTGAGTTATTATTTTTTTTTTTGTGTGTGTGTGTGTGTGTTCTAGAAGCATTCGTTTCTATATTAACCTTCTTGTAGAAACATCAAAATTTCTGATAGAAAGTCTGTTAAACCCTCATAAACGTTTCTGACAAGCAAATTTTCGAAATTCAATTGAAAATTCGCATGTTTATACAACAACAACAATATACCTTTGTAAATTTTGGAGTTTGGGGAAAAAAATTTTTTACGCGCACTTTTTTGAAAATGCTTTTGAAAAATAAACTTTTTTACCCCTTCCTGACTTTTTTAATTAATTGGCGAACACAAGAGAGCAAATAATTCGCATGTTTCTAGAAATGTAAATTAAAGGGATAATACTTATTATGTTGGATTTTAACTTGTGTAATATTTACGGATTCTTTTTCTATTTTTATGATTAGGTTCCATTATATGGCAATATCAGACGATAGGCAAAGGGTAATGCCATCAGAAGAGGATCGTGCAAGTGGACAAGTTCTCGATTTTGAAGAAGCTGTTAAACTCACAAATCCATCCAACCCTAAACTCAAAAACGAGGTAACTTATTTTTATCGATCGAGTTTCTGTTTGTTCATTGATAATGTAAAAAAATAACGTTAATTTGACTTATAATAACAAATAACAAGTTTTGTATCGATAGCGTAATTTTTCTTTTAAGTATCTTAGATTCTTACTAATTTTTAAGTATCTTGTTTACCCTATAGGTCGATGACAAGTACCAATATTCGGATGAGGTAAAAAATATTAAAGTTCATGGGTGGATTAGTGATACTCCACACATGGGTTTTTGGGTAATTTCACCAAGTTATGAATATTGTAATGGTGGTCCTATGAAGCAAGATCTTACCTCTCATGTTGGTCCAACGTCAATGGCTGTAAGTACATATATTTTTAACCACAAAATTTTTTTTGTAAAACTTATAGACAGTTGACAGTTATAACAAGTTTTACATTCTTGTTAATTCTATGAGAAATGATATATATACTACTAATACTACAAAAAAAAGAGTGGATTTTTCAATTGACATCTCGGAAATATGGGACTTATATACTAAACAGTGTAATGAAGTTTACACTATCATGTCTAGAAGTTAAACTCTGTGAAAAGCGATATACACTACTACTACTACAACTACTACAGATGAGTTAATTTTCAACGGACAATCCTAATGGAAATATGGGATTTCCGATGGAAAGTTTGTTGAAAGCGTTTCCGACGAGCCAATTTTCAAGGACAGTTGGAAATTTGCGTTTTTTTAATAGTAGTCTTGTAAGTTAAATAATTATAAATGTTTGAGCAATTTACCTGCTTTATTGTACAGGTATTTTTCAGTAGGCATTATGCAGGGCCACAATTGGGAGTTTCACTAACAAATGGTGAGGCATGGACAAAAGTTTTTGGTCCAGTATTTTTCTATGTTAATTCAGATTCTAGCAATGACCACAGCATACTTTGGGAAGATGCCAAAACACAGGTCATCTCCATTTACAATATTGATATTTTCACTTAATTAATTTATTTTACGAAAAATCTATGAGTAAATACTAAAATTTTGTCAAATTTGCAGATGAATGAAGAAACTAAAAAATGGCCATATGATTTCCCTGCATCAACGGATTATCCCCATGCGAATCAACGTGGCTCAGTTAGTGGTCAATTAATGGTCCATGACTGGTAATTATTGTTTTACGTATAATAACATTTTTGGCCCCTTAGTTATTAGTAGTAAATTCTAGTTTGGTTCTTCTAATATATGACTCAACATATTTAGCTTTCAATTAATTAAAATGTCTATTTTTGGTCACATTGTGTAGGAACTATGTAATATTAATTTAGACTATCTTCAGAAGTACATTCCCCTCAAATTTATAGTAATAATATAAGTTTAACATAATACATGGATAACTAAGTGCTGAAACTGTCAATAGTATAGGAAATTTGTCATTATTCACAAGTAAAGGGATCAAAAGAGCATATTTCAAGTAATTGAAAGTTAAATATGCTTAGGAAGATATTATAAGGATTAAAATCAGAATTTACCAATAACTTGTTGGAAATCTTACGGAAAATACTTCATCACGAACACTTGTAGGGACTTCTCTTCATCACGAACACTTGTAAGGACTTCTCTTCAACACGAACATGTAGGAACTTCTTCTAAGCTTGAGTAAAATACTTGATCACGAACAATTGTAGAGAATTCTTCGTAGCTTGAGGCATGCCAATGGCACTGTCCTTAAGGATATTTCACCCGGTATGGGTGTATCCCCAGGATTCAACAAGCTCTTCTAGTACAAAACTAGGAGCCAGAATCTAACAAAGATTTCACAAAATAATAACCCAGCAAAAGAAATAATAATAAGAAGAACTATTTGCTCTTTTTATTTTTTCTGTCACTTATATGATGACACAAGATCATATATATACACTCCAAGAAAGAGATGATTTTTAATAGTCTTTGTCATCTGCCAACGTTCCAAATATTTAATAGGAAGTAAAAGCCAAAAAAGCAACACATTGAATTGTAAGATACGTTGGGCAGTAAATACATTTGATCAAGAAAAATGTTATTATATATATATAGCCATATTTTATATATATATAATAAAATAGTAATAAATCTTTGTACTAAAATTCATTGACCAATTGACCGACCTCATTATTTTGAGATACCAAAAAATAATATTTTTCTAACAATCCCCCCATATATCTCAAAATAATAATAAAAATTAAAACAAAAAGTTTTGCTGGGTTTTCACATATGAATATAATGCGTCGAATCTGGTGTCGCGTAGACTATGAACCAGACCTAAACAAAATAAGATTATACTTTAATAATCGGTGAAGTTTAGAACTTCTATGAACCAAGAATTCTTTTGTAAGCCCATGGTCTTATTCTATCACATTATACTCGCACAATCTTTGTCGTTATCGCGGCTTTGCGCTAAGAGGCCATGCGCGTGTCCTGGTATTCATGAGTGCTCTAGAAATCCGTCACAATTTCATAAAAGCGGCACCACTCCACACTCATACAGGTCTACCCATCAAGTGTATTCTGCAAAACAATACACCACCTATAAAGGATATGGTAATGGATTAAGAGTTTATAGCTCAACCTCACTTTGCCTTGCAGATTTGCACTATATTCACACACCGTAGGAAGGGACATAATTTAATAGTGCATACATGATCAACTAATGACTTGTTATTACCCATATGAACCTAATTCATGGGATCTCCAATCACATAGGTTGGGTTACCATTATTGTTAATCTTCTCAAATGACAAAAGTCTCATTCCCCTCGATGTTTCTTTTAGTCTTGTGAATCGGCCAAATTCACCTCAGACTTCACACAATTATAAAATTATAAAAACTATCACATCTCACAATAGCGCTATTAAGAAATTATTTTCTCACACAACTAATGTTATTTATATATACTAAGAAGTATCTTAACCTCATATGGCCAACTTCAAACCATAAACTCATATTTCATTATGGTCTACTTGGCTTATTTTCATATTAATTATTACACCCCCACAAAGGGTAAACACATACTCACTAGTGGATTTTGAGATCCACTCAGCATCATTGTATCCTCTCTAGTACATCAAATATTAATTCACTATAACACTTATCCTCAATTGGTTCTTTTCAAAATCATGTACCGAGAAAAGAAATAACACCATAATTTTTTTTTTTCAAAAACATTTTGAATAACAAGACCAACTGATATATTATCACTTTTAAAATATTTTTGCCGCAAAATTCTTGCAGGGTTTTAGAGACCGAAAACATAGTAGATCCGAATTAATGAGGCAGGAGAAATTCAAATGTGAAATATAGATCCCCTCATATAAGGGGGAAAGGTAAAGATCTGAGATAAGTCCTTCTCTTTCTCTTACTATTTTGATAGAGGAGACTGCCCACACGAACACCAACCCAATCTCGATAAAAATCAGTACGCTACACTCGATCAATCCACGAAGGTGTGGCACTTCTCCACCCTCTGCTAGCAGCTTTCTTCTATTATCACTTTTAAAACATTCTCTCAAAATAACTCTAGTAAGATATCATGAACCCCATAATTTCAAAAATTTCAAAGTAAGGACTTTCAGTTTCATGACTCATAACACCGTAACCCCCACATTTTCAACGTATTTAAGATAGGGGAACAATATTTTCATAACCTCATAAGTAGTATTAGTAATTCTCATAAAACATTTCATCTTATAAATAACAAGCTAATAATATAACTCACCCAAATAGCTATACTCACAATATGTCATCATCAATAAATATTTTTAAGAAAAACAATATGAGAAAAATAAGTATCGATACTAAAAGTATTTTTTAAAAATAGTAAGCACATATAAATCATAATTCCAATACTTATTGTCCACAATTTGGAAACAACCTCATCACCTTCAAATAGAGTATTCACTCCAATGATAACACCAATATTTTTCAAAAGTAGTTTTAAGAAGATTTTTTTTTTCCCATTCTAAGAACTTGAATAGTTCTTGAATCACCAACATAAGTAAATCATTTTTCTTCTTCTTCAACTTGAGTGTAGAACTCAAAATTAACTTTACTTGCACAAATATGATTAGTAGTATCAAAGTCATCTAACACCGAATATTTTACATTAGCCACAAGATTCGCTCAAGAAATGACCACAATAAATATATCATCCGCTTAACCAAAATTATTTTTAATTAGCGGGATTATCATTCTCCGAATCTTCTCTACATTGATGAACATGATGACATAGTTCGTCACACACAAAATAATAATTATTTCCATCAAAACATTCTTTATTAGTTTTGCGGAATCTAATCAATACCATATCATTTGACACATGAAGTAGACTTTGTCAGGCATCATTCTCATAAAAAAAAAAACACGTTAGGACCAAATTCAATTCCATATTCAAAAACCAAAGTAAAATTTCCACATAAATATCTCACATTTGTAGAAAAAGAAATTTGTCATAATTCAACATTTCTTCATCCAAATCATCAAGCAAGATAATTTTAAAGCCTAAATTAAATTTACCAAATCTCTTCAATGTGCAAAGAACACAACTTATACAAACATAGATCTCAAAGATAGGTCTACAAATTCTTGCATCATAATTAATCTATAAAGATAAACATCAATTTCAAGCCAACTTTTCATAAATTATCACAACATATAGATGCATATTATTATACATATCTTTGCACTCATCTTACCACCTCAAATATAGATTATCCACAAATATTCAAATGACTTGGATATTATTTAAGAGCTACCTAAAATAATATAATAACAACACAAATTCATCACAAACCCAAAACCAATTCATTGTATTCAGCATTTTGTTGACCCAAATGACTAACACAAAAAAGCATGATTAATTTCAGAGTCTACATTATCCAATATAAAAATGTTCACCACAACATCTCAAACTCGTAGAACATCAATGATAAACCCACTTATAATTTTTACACTAGAAATCTGCCCCACAACTCAATATTAAATCTTAGAGAAGATAATCACTAAAACTACTATCGAAGCACAACTTAAAAGTCTCAAATAAAAGTATAAATTAATCATATCAAAATCATTACTACTTTACTTTTATATCATATATTTTCCATTATACTATAATTCAGAAACATACCTGTAACTTAGACAGATTGTACTAAGTTATTTTCTTTTAATTTTCCGTAAGAACATAGAAAAGCTTGTTGAACCCTGGGGGATACACCCATACCGGGTGAAATATCCTTAAGATTGTTGGAAATCTTACGGAAAATACTTCATCACGAACACTTGGAGGGACTTCTCTTCATCACGAACACTTGTAAGGACTTCTCTTCAACACGAACACTTGTAGGAACTTCTTCTAAGCTTGAGAAAAATACTTGATCACGAACAATTGTAGAGAATTCTTCGTAGCTTGAGGCATGCCAATGGCACTGTCCTTAAGGATATTTCAATATTTGTATCCAAGATTCAACAATTTTAAGACAATTACGAGAATCTAACAAAGATTTCACAAAATAATAACCAAAGAAAAGAAATAATAATAAGAAGAACTATTTGCTCTTTTTATTTTTTCTGTCACTTATATGATGACACAAGATCATATATATACACTCCAAGAAAGAGATGATTTCTAATAGTCTTTGTCATCTGCCAACGTTCCAAATATTTAATAGGAAGTAAAAGCCATAAAGCAACACATTGAATTGTAAGGTTCGTTGGGCAGTAAATACATTTGATCAAGAAAAATGTTATTATCAAATGATGTGACCGTTTGGCAACAGCCATATTTTATCAAATGAATGGTGCCATTTAAGGCTAATAAAATAGTAATAAATCTTTGTACTAAAATTCATTGACCAATTGACCGACCTCATTATTTTGAGATACCAAAAAATAATATTTTTCTAACATAACTAAGGAACCAAAAGTGCTATTAACCCCTTTTTAAGTTATTATCGATTTAATTGGTGATGTAATTATAATTGAGTCACTTATAATTTAAAAAACTTTTTACATTATCAAGTCACTTAAAAGATACTTACATATAACACCATGCTGATGGTGAAAAATTCTTCATGACAAGATGAATCATTTATAATCTAATATTCTAATATAATTGAAGGGTTTCTTAAATTTCATTTGATTAGGTACATAAACAAAGATGCTGTTCCTGCAAAAAATGCATATATTGGACTTGCTGCACGTGGAGTCATTGGATCTTGGCAAAGTGAGACCAAGGTAACGCCTTTTTGTCTATATTTATATATATACAGAAATTTGAATATTTTGGTGATCAGTAGCTTTACAGTAAGAATTTAATTATGATGCTTTACTTATTATTATCTACAGGGTTATCAATTTTGGACTCAAACTGATAATTCTGGTAACTACAAGATAAATAATGTCAGACCTGGAATTTATGGCTTATATTCTTGGGTCCCTGGAGTTATGGGAGATTACAAGTTCTCTTCTGATGTGGCTATCACACAAGGTAATAAAAAATCCTCCCCCTCCCACCCCCACTTTTTCTAATTTCTGTGGTATTCTGTCCGCTTCATTTTATATGATGATATTTAATTAAGTGAACATGAAGTTTAAGAAAAAAAGGCTAGACTTTTGACATGTGCCTAGAATTTTTGAACTTAAACATGCAATAATGTTTCTAGAGCCAGGGGAGAATGTCCAAGATTTAAAGTTTATGGATTCTAAATTTTAGTTTTTTAGAGTTACTAAGTTCTGTAAATATTAAGTGAGTTTCCTTAGATAAATACGGGGTTTAGACTCACGTCAAACCCATACCTACTACAAAGATAAAATCAAAAAAGTTTTGACGTTAAAAGAGTTTTCAAAAGTATTACTCATACGTAAAAAGACTCATTTCCTTTTAATACCTACTAAAAGATTGTCTCCCTTTCTATATTTAAACAATTTAACTTTATGGGATTTTAAAATATCTAAGGCTTGTTTTGACGTTTTCAAAAAATTTATTTCTTAAACTTTGTGTCAAGTCAAAAGAGGACAATCTTTTTGGGACGGAGGGAGTATTCTTTTCGTAACTAACTATAAAGAAAAAGTGTCATTTAATATACAACTGATGAAATCCTTTAGAATAATACGATTTCTAACATAAATAATTTAATTGGTGCAGGGAAGGAAACACATTTAGGTCAAATAATTTTTGAAGCTCCAAGAAATGCTCCAACTCTATGGGAAATTGGATTTCCAGACAGAACTGCTTCTGAATTCTTTATACCCGATCCATTGCCTAGTCTTCAAAATTATTTGTACATTAACAGTACTGTATATAAGTAAGTTTTCATTAATCCTAACTGTATTTTATATAAAACAAAACTCTGCAATATTTTTTTTTATAAATAATTTAGTTAATTTCATTATCATTTGTTGCTAATTACAGGTTTAGACAATATGGTTTATGGGATCGTTACACGGATTTATATCCTAATGGAGACTTAGTATACAAAGTTGGTGTTAGTGATTTTCGAAAAGATTGGTTCTTTGCCCATGTAAACAGGTAATTAATTAATTAAATAGATAGTATTGGTTCTTTAACTTCTTGGTCTAATTATTTTTAAAAAAATAATCACATATAATTCCGTGTTTTTTTAAACATTTTGATTTTTTTTTCTTTTTTATATTGCAGGAGAAATACTGACAACAGTTTTTCACCAGCGACATGGCAAATTTCATTTGCTCTTAAAAATGTGGATCCTGCTGGCACTTATTATCTTCGTATAGCTTTGGCTTCTGCATCCTATGCTCATTTGCTAGTAAGAAATCAACCTCACTTCTATTCTAACATTTTTTAGTTTTTAAAATGAATTAAGACAAAAAATTAAAGAGAAGTTTGAGAAAACCATAGATTAGATGAGTTATAGTTTTATGTATTGATGATGTAAAACATATTACGAAATCAAGTCATTATATGGTACCTAATTACATAGAGGGATAAATAGTATTTGTTGGTTCCTTAGTTATTGATAAATTCTGATTTTGGCTCTTGTGATATATGACTCTAACACCTTTAATCTTTAGTTAGTTAAAATGTGTACTTTTATATGCGGACTAAGTTTAGAAGTATATTATCCTCATATATGGGTAACAATACAAGCTTAACATAATACATAGGTAATTAAATAGTGGAACTGTTAGTAATTCTGAAAATTTGTGAATATTTTCAAGAAAAGGGAGAATTAAGTTCACATTTCAAGAAATTGGATGTTGAATATGCTTAATCAAATACTATAAATATTAAAAGAATTTATTGACAACAGAAGGAACAAAATGATATTAACCCTTACATACAATTTTATGTTACAAGTATTGAATAGATAACATGGTTAAAATAATAAGTACGTAACCGGTTAATATTGTAACTAGTTTACGTTTTTTTCTTTCATTATTTTGTTCATAACAATAAAGGTAATATATCTTTTTATTTTTATATTTATAGATGTGGATAAATACTCCCTCAAAACCAAGGCCATGGTTTGATTCATCACAAGTTGGATTGAGTAATGCAATAGCCAGACATGGGATTCATGGATTATATATGATTTTCAATATTGAATTTCCAGGGACTCAACTTCATGTTGGTGAAAATATAATATATTTGAAGCAAGCATCAGTTAATGGTCCTTTTACTGGACTCATGTATGATTATATTCGTCTCGAAGGTCCTTCACAATAGAAAGAGGAGGATTTTGATAATTAGAAGATAGATTTTCCCCCCTAAAGGGGATATAAACAATCATGATTTTATTTATACATAGGTATAGTCATTTTTTTTTAGTTTTGCCATTCAATTATTGTCTTGAGAACGGATGTTGTTCTCGAGAGTACTTTAGTTTTGAGAACGGATGTTGCTAGTCAATTATTACCAGTCTAATAAAATTCTCTCATCGTTGGTACTTTAGTTTTGTTTGTTTGTTTGTCTTCGGTTTATTATCTCTAATAATTACTAGTGTTTGCCTTACTAGCTTACTTGATTTGCTTAATGTGTCTATTACATATGCTTTTATGTCTCAAACTTGCAGATTTTTTTTTTTTTTTTTTTTTTTGTTGTCATTTTATAAAACTTAAGACAATTCTCGCAAGGACAATCCAATGATATGATTCATAGGTCACATGTCGAATCAAAGTGTTACAAGTTTAATTTTCTTTACTTCCAATTGTGAATCGACCATTACATTACAAATTTAATCTTTCGTACTCTCATATTATCTCTATGACAAGAAGGTGGGCGGGGGGGGGGGGGGGGGGGTTTGGGGGACGGTTGGACATAACTTAGGAAGTAAACGAAAAAATAGGCAAAATATCTAAAATTGGTCTTTTCCTTCCCTACTACTCAACAAGTTAAAACTTCTTTTCCTTGCCTACTACTATAGTTTTAAATTTCATCTCATCTCGCTTATTCACCTAAAAATCATGTTGAGTTGTGTGCTATGCACGTCTTTGAGAGTGTGTATGAGCATGTGGTCAATACCAACGGGTGACAACGGTACAACTAAGTTAGTGGAGTTGGTTATACAATTAGTTAGATCAGTTAGTTATATATTCTAGACTAGGTAGTTTTCTCTTTCTTAGAACTTGAAATGTAACTCAGATAATTCTCTTCTTCTTCAATAACAAGTTCTCTTTTTCTTCTCCTCGAATTACTCTTGTATTGCACTGTGTGAGTTCACAATTTATCATGGTATCAGAGCTTGAGTTCTCTGTTAGTAGGGTTTTTTCGCTGTAAAATCTAAATCTCACAAACAATTAGGATTGTTACGATTCTGCCAAATTAGGGTTGAATTGTCGAAGAACAATCGAGTAATTGAGTGCAATTGAAGGCTTCGAGTGAGTTTCTTCAGAATCTATTACAACTTCTTAACTTTGAACCAAAATCGAAGTGGTTCGTATACAATTTTCTTTGCAAATTTTGATCTGTGAATCGAAGTAATCAATGGCGGTCACGAATGGAGGCACTGAGAGTCTTTGAAACAACTCTCAATGAAACTAATACTTCGTCAACAACAACACCGACGGTGGATCAACATCATCCGCTATTTCTTCAACTATCTGATACTCTAGGTAGTGCTTTAATCTCTGTTAAGCTAACTGGACATGAAAATGTAACGACCCATTTGGTCGTTTAGCACTTTTAGGCATAATATTCCTAAAACACCCTTTTCGTGGTCAAATCTTGTTGTCTATAGTCTGCGATAACGGGTGAGTTAAACTAGGGTTTGTCATTTGACATGGTAGATATCTTAAGGAGGGAGAATGTTGACTCCATAATAATCCGTGCTACTTGTATTAAAACAAGAAAGAATGAGTTAAGAAAATGAAAGTTAATCGAGTTAGTAAGAATATCCTTATAAATATGGTTGTCTTAAGTATCTCGGTGACCTGGTAACCTAAAGGATTTGAAATCGCGTTATGAGTATGGATATGAGGTAATGTGAGTGACCTTTTAAAATATTTGAGATTATTAGTAATGATATAGAAGATGGACAAAAAGATAGGAATATACTTTTTCGATTGGAGGAGAGATTGTGAGTTCTACTTATGGTTATTGTGATTCTACGGACCCTTCGAGACATGTATATGAATTGTTATGGAGGTAAATGACTGTGTATATGTATGTATAAGAGGTTACATGAGGTTGGAAGAGGATTAGAAGTTAAACGAAATGAATCGGAACAATTTTCTAAAATCTCGGACCCGATTTTAGCCTATATTGTAGGAGGCATATCTCCTAGTATATGAGGAGTTTTAAGGTGTTTCAAAAGCCTAAAATTAAGTTCATCGAGTCTAGTTTTTCGTCAAAATGATATCGGGGTAAGGAGATATGGATGATTCAATTGAGTATTAAGACTATCTCAAGATACAAAGTAGAGACTTTAACTTCCGATTTCGTTTGAAGTCACAATTTATCTACAAATTTTGTTTGGTATAGAAGCATTAATGGAAATTAGGAACTCTAATCGTGGTGTTAAGTTAAAATTAGTGGCAACAATGAGCCAATATGAATATTAACATGACATGCCCAAAAGATGACTCAAAGTCATCTTAAATGACACTATGGGAGACATACCAATATACATTTAAATGTGATTCATCCACTACACTTACATTATATTGTGGACAACCAAATTGAAAGAAAGGAGTATGGAATTCAGCCAAGTGACTGAAAATAAGGCATCCATGTGAGGCATGCATTTGAATATTTAAGCATCTACTACTTTATGAAAGTATACATTGTTTTAGGAGGACATAACATGGTGGGGGGATCATTTCACATTAAATATTGCTCATTCATCTTGGCATAATTACAATGGACAAAGGGTGGTGTATGAATCATTCACCACACATACAATTGTCTTGTAAACAATTGAAAAGAAAGAAGAAAGGAGAAACAAGAAGGTGAGGTTGGCCAAAAAGTTGTAGAAAACAAATTAGAAAATTTAAAGTGTAAAGTTAATGGAATGAATCATGCCATAAGTGGAGCAGGTGACCAACTTGTAGGCATCAAAGTTGAACCAAATAATGACCAAGAAATCAGCCATCACAATTCATTTCACTACACAACACAAAGAAAGAAAACCTAAGCCTAGAGAGAGAGAGCATTCGGCCAAGGGGCTGATTTTGAGCCCTTTGAGTTTTGATCCAACTAGGTGTTTCAACCCTTTAGAAGGTCCCTAAAACGTGAAGATAGTCTTTGGAGCAACAAGAACCATTTCCAAGTCACCAACTCTAGCCAAGTAGAGAAGTCAAGTTGTCAAGGTAAGATCTAACTTTCTTTTCATGTATTAAGGGTGATGTAGATGTGTGAATATAAGTTGTATGCATGAAATAAGGTGTGTTGATGTTGGAACATGATGGAAATAGTTATGGGGTTATAGGTGTTGATGTTGAAGTATGGTTGGAAGCGAACATGAATCGCATAAAATCATGAAAGTTGGTGTTGGAAGGAAGTAGGCAATTTTTTTGGTGGAATTAATGGACTGATTTTCTTTAATAAATATGGTTGTTACTATCATAGATCTCATGGTAAAAAGAATGAAAAGAATTGGAAGGTTAAAGGTGAAGTTATGTTAGTATGAAAATGGTTGAATCTATGATTTTATGTGAGTGATGTTGAAGCATGTTGAAACCATGTGTGGACTGTTTTGTGAGGAAGTTAGTGAACTATTTTTACTTGATATTTTGATTGTTATTATCATGAAATTTATGATGGAAATGAAGGTGTTTAATGATTGGAGTTGAAACTAAAGTCATTTGTGAGTTGTTATAAGGATTATAGAAATGACGATATAGCGAAGTTGCGTATGAATTGATGTTGTACTTGTCGTGTGGATAGCTGGTCATAATTTACTGAAATTATATGAAAAGAAGACATGAAATGATGTATAAAAATCGCATGTGGTTGGCTTAGTATGTTCGTAAACGTTTGCAAGAATTCCGAACATTATTATGTTGTCGGTTACAATTTGTTTTGGACATGTTGTGGTAGTGGACTGTTTTGGACTTGTGTTTTCATTAAGTTGGAAAGAATAATTATAAGTTAAGAGTATACATCATATTGTATGTTGGATGGGCTGTTATAAGTTGTTACATGAAAACGTTAAGGCTACAAACTAATATAAGTAACTTGAGAATGTCGTATGTGAATCGTTATTGCATGTTATGAATGTGGGCTGTTTAGAATATTGTGTGGGCTGTCCGGATTGGTATTGAACACATAATTATTGATGTTGTATTGGTAGTATGTGGTTGGTTTAGATACAAGAGAAAACATGCCTAAACATCTAGAAAGGAGTTTAACGTTAGAATACGTTTGAATGTAGCTTAACCATAGTTGTTGGCGTCTTAATATAGGTTGAAATATTATTGGGTAGCGTACACATATTGTGTGACGAATAAGCACTAAAGACCTTTTCCGATCGGAAGCACTTGGAAAAAGCTTTGGCATGGGAGTTCGTGACACTTCGGCATTGAGGTAATTCTTTACCTTATGGTGAGACTTTGATTAGCGAAGCGTATGTTTAGATGATATTGTCGGAGAATGCATATAAACACACGGGTATCAAGTTGGGTTAGATATTTTCTTAGGTTGGACCTTGTTGTATGATTTGGGGGATACACATCTGTTGTGTTGTTGACTTATCTTGATCTATTTTTTTTTTGTGCTCGTTGCCACTTGAGACATTAATACGTGACTAATGATATATCATGACTATGATATTGCGGTGCTTTACTTGATTGATATGGAGATGAGAATGGTGATTCCATCGTGGATTTTTGTGTAGATATTACTTGTATTCCATGTGCGGTACCGTTTCGGATTGAATTGGTTTTTAACATTACATTTCATCATACTCATATGCATTTCCATGATACATTGATATATGCATGGTTATGGCACTAATGATGATATGTGAGAGTGTAGAGGTCTTTCTTGGGAGAGGAAAAAGAGAGAAGTGTTTGTTGCCGAGGTTTCTTTGGAACGATGGAGTGTCCGAAGGTCTTTAGGATCGTGAGAGTGTGCTCGTGATCCGAGGTTATATTCGGAGCGAGTGGTACATGGACCGCGGGTCCCCCATGGGTCATGATCGGCGAGACGTGGAGTTAAGCTCCGTAGTAAAAAGCGCATATCATTGCATTCATCCTACATACATTATTGCATTGCATTATATCTTGGTTCCGATGATTGTTGTGATACTGTTGTGATGTACGATTCGGATTGATTATACTAAGACTTGGCACGATTGGGTTTAGATGCTATAACATAAAAGATGACTTTCCGTGGATATGGATTCATATTGACTTGTACTTGTTGGTTTATATGTTTTTCTTGCTTGTTGTCTTTATATACGTTATCTAGTCTTAGTGGCCTATGATACCTGGTTGTTTGTCCCTACACTTGCCGCATTCTTTATGAATGCGAGTAAGAGATCGATTTCTACTCTTCGTGGCTAATATTCGAGGATTTCGATTTGAGTCCTTCGGGATGAGCATGAGGACGATCGATGGATGACTCTTTTTATCCTTATGTCTTGTTTCATTACGGGGACATGATCTTTTAGGCTACTATGTATTATATGACTCGGACTTATAGTATTTAGTTAGATCTCTTGTATGACACGACTATCTTGGGGTTGGATTCTATATTTCTTTATATTATTATCGTGAGACTTACGTTATTTTATCTTCTTGCTTTATTTATATATTTTTGATTGTTGGAATAAGGGTTCGCCTCCGATAAGGTGGGAAAGGTAGGTGCCCGCACGACTTAGTGAAAATAGGTCGTGACAGAAAATTACACTTTATGGAGCAGTACTATGCGTATAAGTCTGCTGGGAAAGAGTAAACTAGGGTTTGTGGATGGTAGATATCTTAAGGAGAACTTTGACCCTTCCCTCCACGAACTGTGAGAAAAATGCAATGCAATAGTCCTTTCATGGATTATGCACTTTGAGCTATGAAATTGTTGAGTGGAATGGTTTATGCTTTAGTGCTCATAAAGTGTGGGTAGATTTGAAGGAGAGATTTGATAAAGTTAATGGGTCTCGTGCACTGTTTTTACACAAGCAAATTGCAACTCTAACTCAGGGAATCTCATCTATTTCTACCTATTTTTCCAAAATGAAAGAGTTGTGGGCTGAGTTTGATGCTTTAATGCCCTGTCCTAGCTGTAAATGTGATGAATCTAGGAAATATATTGAACACTTTAAGTACCAAAGGTTGTTGCAATTTTTGATGGGATTAAACGAATCCTACTCCCAGTCGAGCAATCAGTTGTTGAATATGATACCAGCACCATCTATAAACAAGGCCTACTCTAAGATCATTTCAGAGGAAAGTAGAAGAAGCATGTCTCAATCCTCACATATCCCAGAAGTAATTGAAAATTCAGCCATGTACAGTTCAGCTGGTAAAGGAGTAGTCAACAATACAAGTCAATATCCAACTGGAGGAACAGTGTTGTTCAGTAGGAAAGGAGTGCTTAATTCAGGTCACTACACACTTGGAGCTTCTAGTTCCAGTCAAAATTCAAGTAGATCTGCAAGTTTCTCAGGACAAGGTTCAGGTGGTTCCAACACAAGAAATGGTGTTAATGGTGGAAATAGTGGTTATACAGGAGGAAGCAACAGCTATGGTGAAGGAAGTAGCAACTATGGTGGAGGAAGTAGCAATTATGTTGGTCCCAACCATGGTAATTCTCATAACAGATTCAAGAAAAACAACTTGTACTGTGACTTCTGCTACTTCAAGGGACATACTAGAGAAACCTACTACAAACTAATTGGCTACCATGCTGACTTCGAGACCAAGAAGAAGTATCATAATAGTCCCTCAGGAAATGCTGCTTACTATTCACACTGCAAGTGGAGGATCAACAACTAACTTTGTAAGGTCTTCACATGTGATCGGTGTCAAGACTAGTTCACAAGTCGATGTCTGCGATTCCCCAATTTACTCAGGAGCAGTACAATCAAATTTTGTAGATGCTAGGCAAACCTGAAAGTAATGCATCTGCAATGCACTGATAGTTGACTCTGGTGGTTCAAGCCATATAGTAAACAATCTTAACCTGTTAACAGATTCTAAGTTGCTTGATGAACATAAAAGAGGTAAAGTTACAATTGCCTACTGGGGATGATGTGTTAGATCCTTATATCCTAAAGGATCAGAAAATTAGTAATGTTTTGCACATTCTTGACTTCAAATTTAATCTCTTGTCTATGGCTAAGCTTACTAAGGAGATTGTGGGTTGTCTTCTATTCACCGACATTCTTTGAAGAGTTAGAGAGAATAATGGCTTATATGTTCTCGGAGAAGTGAAAGAAAGGCTCAATTCTTCCAAAGATCGATTGATGTTGTGAGGGAGAATCCACCCCCCAACTCTTTGGATGAAAGACCTAGATACCCTAAGGAAAATTAGTAATTTACACTGTTGGTTTACGTAGTTTTGATGTTGTAAAAATGGTATGTCCTTTTGACAAGGTTGCCATTTCCTCTAAGCAACTCTAAGGCTAGTACTTGTTTTCATACTATTCATGGTGATGTATGGGTTATTAAAGAGTACCCACTCATGATGGGAAGAGATATTTTCTCACCTTGGTTGATGATCATTCATGATATACATGGGTGTTTCTGTTTCCTACTAAATCTGAAGTGATTGTGGTGCTTAGATCCTTTTTTGCTATGATTCATAATATGCATTCTCTAAAGAAGTATTTTAGATGGATCTGTGAATTTTTTAACTCTCAAATGATAGCACTCTTCGGCCCCTAGGCATTGTGCATCAAAGTTCAGCTTATAAGAATGAGTATTGCTTGAAAGGAGACATAGATATATCTTGGAAGTAGCTAGATCTCTAAGATTTCACGCTAATGTCCCTCTTAGATTTTAGGGTGAGTGTGCCACTACTACTGTGTATGTTATTAACACATTACCCTCCTCAGTTCTTTCAGGCAAATCACCTTTTGAAATTGTGTTTCATCATCTTCCATCTCTAAGGTATAAGTTACATGGCTATGTCACTAATGCGAAGAAGTATGATAAATTCTCTCCAAAGAGTTCCAAGAGATTCTCAGACACAAAAGGGATACTAGATGTTTAATATTCAGTCTAGAGAGTTCCTAGTTAGTAGGGATATGGTATTTAGGGAGGATGGTTTTCCCTTCAAATATCTTCCTAATTCTCATATCTCTTCCTTGTTTCCAATTTTGGAAGTTGTCACTTTCCTCAACTTCACCATCTAGTCCTGATACTCAGACTCCTATTGCTTATGAGCCTTCATCTGAGGCTGCAGTTGACTCTATGGATAATGAACAAGTTATCTCTATGGATGATGTGTTAGATCCTGCTTCTTTTGACATGCCTGCTGACTTAGTTCCTTATCCACCAACACCATCTGATGTTCATGCTCCTACTAGTGTTCTCTGGAGTGTCCGTATCCTGGAACCCCCCCCCCCCCCATTTAGATGAAAGACTATATTACAAAGAATGGAGGTAATCTTGTTCCGATTATGAAGTCTGTCTATGGGACAATCTTACATCTTATTCTGCTATAGTTGAGCCAAGACTTACAATGAGAGGATGGTTAAAGATGTCAAGTGGTTCTCATAAAACAAGAGATTCTAGCTGTGAAGAGAACAACACTTAAGTATTGTAGTTACCTTCTGGTAAAATTCTAATTGGTTGCAAATGGGCATTCAAGGTTAAGTACACCTCGTGTGATGTGGAGAGCATTGCCAAGGGTTATAGCGATAGGAGGTTAGATGAAACTTTCTCCATTGAGATGCTTGTGAGGTACCGTGTGGTTCTTCTTTTTGCTGCGACTAGAGGATGGTTTGTGTTCTAAATGGATGTCCATAAAGCCTTCTTACAAGGTGATCTTGTTGAAGAAGTGTCTATGGACATTCCTTAAGGATTTTCCAGTTCTCAACAAACTCAGCATAAGGTGTGCAATTTGCACAAGTCTCTCTATGGGCTGAAACAAGCCTCTAGATAGTGGAATAAAAAGCTTACTGATGCTTTGAATCACTTAGGTTTCTCTCAAAGTCATTTGGATTATTCTCTATTTACAAAGCAGTTGAAATCAGATTTAGTTGTTGTACTTGTATATGTGGATGACCTCTTAGTTACTAGTAACAACCCTGATTTAATATTGCGCACCAGAATGACCTCCAACTATGTTCAAGATGAAGGACTTAGGGGAACTCAAGTTTTTATTGGGTATAGAGTTTGCAAGATCTTCTAAGGGTATTGTCATGTTCCAAAGGAAGTATGCTTTGGAGTTGGTTGCTGAAATGGGCCTTGGGGGTGCTAAACCTGCACCTACTCCCTTGGAGGCTAACTTGAAGTTCACATCTGCTCAGTTTGATGCTTTGTTTCTGAGCGATGCTCCACGATAATCTACTTTCGGATTTAGTAAGTATCAGAGGCTGGTGGGGAGGTTATTGTATTTGACTATGACAAGGATTGACATAGCCTATGCAGTCCAAGTTCTAAGCTAATTTATGCATCAACCTAAGCAGTCCCATATGGATCTTTGCTTTGTGAGTGGTAAGATATATCAAACACCAACCAGGTCTTGGTCTTCTGACGCCATCCACAAGCTCAGTACTTCTTGAAGCTCATTGTGATTCAGACTGGGGTGGCTGTCTTCAAACTAGAAGATCAGTGACAAGTTATCTAATCACTTTTGGTGGTGCTTTGGTCTCTTGGAAATCAAAAAAACAGGCCACTGTGGCTAGAAGTTCAGCTGAGGCTGAATTTAGGAGTATGGCATCTGTTTTAGCTGAGGTCACTTGTCTAGTTGGTTTGTTCAAAGAGCTTGGGGTCACTTTAACTGTTCCCGTGCATTTATTCTGTGATAGCAGAGCTGCCCTTCAGATTGCAGCTAATCCTATCTTCCATGAACGCACTAAACATATTGATATTGATTGTCACTTTGTTCAAGAGAAGATTATTCAAGGTGTTATCCAAACTTTTCATTTGTCTACCAAAGAGCAGGTGGCAGATCTTCTCACCAAGAGTCTTGGAAAACAACCTCATGATCATTTACTATCCAAGCTGCTGGTGAAAAACCTGTTTCAACCATCAGCTTGAGGAGGGGTGTTGAGCTGTGTGCTACGCACGTCTTTGAGAGTGTGTATAAGCATGTGGTCAATACCAACTGGTGACAGCTGTACAACTAAGTTAGTGGAGTTGGTTATACAATTAGTTAGATCAGTTAGTTATATATTCTAGACTAGGTAGTTTTCTCTTTCTTAGAACTTGAAATGTAACTCAGATAATTCTCTTCTTCTTCTTCAATAACAAGTTCTCTTCTTCTTCTCCTCAAATTACTCTTGTACTGCACTGTGTGAGTTCACAATTTATCAAATCATAATAATCAACTTATATGCATTGCATCCCAAGGGTATGTAAACCTTACATCAAATCACCACAACTTCCTGCCCCCCTTAGCTCATGGAATGTTGGAGGCATTGCTCCACCTGCCAACTTAAACAAAATTGATGGCAAGTATATCCACCTGCCAACTTAAACAAAATTGATGGCAAGTATAACTTTAGTCACTATTAATGTTTATTGAAGTTAGGCCTTCCCAACGCCATAATTTCAATTAGAAATGTCTGAATTTATTTTGGCAAGTTATTATATATCTGAAGCTTTGTCAAGGCCACAAATTTAATAAAAAATGTCTGAAGTTTAGGTTTGTCAAGTCCACAACTTTCAGTCAAAAATGTCTGAAGTTGATCTCAGCAAGCTATTCTAAACTTCAAGTGAAAATGTCTGATGTTTGGCCTTGACAAAGCCACACTTCTGACAGAAACATCCGAAGTCAGATGCGAATTTTCTACTTCAGTATTGTATGTCTGAAGTTTTTTCTGAGGCGGGTAAACTTAAAAATAAATTCAACTATAGGTATAAATTAAATGACGGATGCGAAAGCGGGTATTTGTGCACTTCATCCCACACAATCAACAGAGGTTGTGGACCCAAAACGTTGTGTTCAATTTAATGGGCTGCATCTTGGCCAAACCACGACTCGTAGCTATCCCTACACAAACTAACTATAGTGACCCTTACAAGCAAAAGCCTATGACTTGAGAAATTCCCTGCCTAAAATGTCTGTTACATAACTGTTAATAAAGACAATTAATGAGCAAGTGCTTAAACACTTACCTAAATGTCTTTTTTCGCCTTAATAGTACTCCCTTAGATCTCCATTCCAATTTATACGAAGATAATTGGCTAAACATGAAATCTCAAAAGAAAAAAAAAACTTATAAATTTTTTGATTTAAAGTAAACCATAGTAGATAAATGCGTGGCTATTGATCACCTCATCAAAGCTAAAATTGAAAGTATAGAGTTAAATTATTTTAAATATAAAAAGATTAAATTATTTTTGAAAAACTAAAAGAAAGTATATCATATATAATGAGATATATAAAAAAAAAGTTAGATATTCGAACGTGACTTTTCCTCCGTAATATTTCACCGGTAATTTCATTTCAAGTAGATGTTTTCTCCAGATTTTATTTCACCAATAGGCAATATCCATGGCATAGCCACACCGAGTGAGTGGTGACAAGTTGAAAAAAATATTTTGAATATATATAAGTAAACAATTATCTTTAATACGTATTTATTAAATCTTGAATACTCTTAATAAAATTTCTAATTTCATTGCTGGCAATAGCCTTTTGTTTCACAGCTCAATAGGTGAGATTAATGCATGTTACTTAAAAATGGTTTAAGTGCTTGACATTTATGTACAAACACATGCCATGCATCTATTGATTTATAAGTATAAAAACCAAGTATGGATAAATTATCTCTGTTCATGTAATCAAAGACCTATCTATATATAGAGACTAGTTGCATGAGGCTCATGCTAAGCCCGGACCCAAACTCATGCTACAAAAGTATAAAATTTAATTTTAAAAAAATATCACTTATGTTACATTTTTTTCAATTGCATAATTAATTTGATCTATTGGCACATGTATCATTATCTTATTGGTAAGTCTTTATAATTATTAGAGTTTTTCAGTCACATAATTGAATAATTTATAAAAAGTAAATTACTTATGAGGAAGGAAGTTTGGAATGAGAATTAGCAAATACAAAGAAATACAAGATTTGATATTCAATAAAGAAGCAAAATTTTGGAGGTTTAAAACAAATAAAGGGTGTGTTCTAGGGGTGCTTATCGGTCGGTTTACGGTTTATAGACACGCTTAACTGATAACTAAACCAATAAGATATTTGTTATCAGTTTTAATCAATTTAGGTCCATAACGGTTCAGTTTTCCGTTTAACCAATAAGAAAATGTTTCTTTTCTTTCTCTTGTTTTCATTTGTTCATATACATTGCCTTCATGCGTAAAAGTCTACACAAATTACAAGCAGAAGCAAATTCAAAGACGTTATTGCTAAAACAAACTTGTTTTCTTTCTGGTCAAGTTTGAGAGAACTAAAGTGTCGCTTGCGGAAATAGGGTCTTGGAACGAAGAAAGAATTTAGGAAATAGAGTTTGTATTTAAAAGCTAAAGTTACTAATATAATTAGAGATAAAAAGGTAATTTTAATACAATCTTATTAGGTTATCGGTTTAACCTTTAACTAAAACCTCAAAACTGAAAACCACCCCGATAGTCCAATAAAAATATTTACAAAACCATTTAAAAACCGCTAACCCAGTAATTCGATACTGATAAATCAATAACATGTTTCTCTGTTCGGTTCATTGGTTAAATCGGATTTTGCACACTCCTAGTGTGTTCGGTACCGAGGAAAACATTTCAGAAAATATTTTTTCAATTTTTCATGTTTGATTTTGTAAAAAATTAAGTTCCTTAAAAATGAGAAAAATAACTTTCCTAGTGATAGTAAAAAAATTGACAAGCTAGCATCAACAGGTTTAAAACCCCATGATAACAATATTGTTTTTGTTTAGAAAGACAAAAATCAGGGATGATGAGATAGAGATCAAATTAGGTCTTCAATTGGATATTCTTTCTCTTTTACCCCCACCCCTCCCCCAAGGCCAGGAGCTCCCCCATTTTGCTCCGTTGATGACTCGAACCCACAACCTTTGGGTTGGAGGTGGAGGGTGCTTCTACATCTGAGCAACCCCTCGTATATTCATTGGATATTCAATGTTGCAGTTAAAACGTTTTACGTGTTGTACATGTCTTTGGCTAGGTGTTGTACTTATTGGAGTGATTGGCTTTTAAAAAGATTGGACAAATTTGTAGTGAAATGAAACGGAGAACCACCAAAAGATGTGGTGCAGCGGAAGGGGCTACTCCTCTCTTAATCAGAGGTTTCGGGCTCAAGCCTTGGGTATGGAAAAATCCTTATTAGGGAGCGCTTCCCCTGAATGGGCCTTACGCGGCACAAATCTGAATTTAGTAGGGCTTCAATACGGATACCGAACACCAAGTGAAAAATAAAAAAATTTTAAAAAAAATAGATAAGGGGACAACTGTGGTTTTTTTATGAAAGGGACGGAGGAAGAAATACACAATAGTGATTTCCTTAGTAAATACACGTGTTTATTTAGAAGCCAATGGTGATGGTATGAGATAAGACTAAGTACAAGGTACCATTTATAAATCTTCACAGCCTAAGTTGTCTTTTTAAGATAACATCACAGCTAGGGGTGTACAAACGAAACCGACAAACTGCACCAAACCAATAATCCGAACCAAACCGAGAAAAAAACCCTACTAGTGGTTTGGTTTTCAAAAGAAAAACCCGACTAGCATTGGTTTGGTTTGGTTTTAACCAAAAAAATGTCAAACCAAACCAACCCAACCTGACATTACATGTAAAAAAAAATTAAAAATGTAATTTATAAATATTTCTTAAACTTTTTCATAGTCGTTTTCTTTTAACATATTATTTCAAGCTTGGATTTAGAATTTTGAATGGTCCAATAAGTTTTATAGCCCATAAATGTTAGTAACTCAAATAAACCTTAACAAAAATCAAATCAATAGTAATGCTAACAAAAGAAATTCAATTCTAACACTAGGATTGAGAATAATATTAGATATCTATTCTTTAGTTTTATATTAGTTTAGACAGTGGAAATACATAACTTAATTTTATTGTTTTCTTTAATTTTAGTCATATAATTAATACTTATTAGCCGTACTTATTTTAGCATGACTTAGTACTTTTAGATTATGATTATTTTATTTTATGTGATTTGGTTACATTTTCTGTTGAATATTTTAGTACAATGTCATCTCTCATCTCACATTTTGTGTTGAACCTCGTATACACACTCGGCCAAATACACGATTTTGGGCCTTTTCCATAGAAGTTTCCAGAACATTGTAAATATATTATTCCATTGTAATTACTTGTAATTATCCATTAGGTTGTTAAATAGAAACGAATAAGAATAGGACAGTTGTATAGTAAGAATAGGAAGCTGTAGTAGTTAGTTATTTTGAAACCTTGTATCTATACATGTATGTACAATGCATTGGAATATACAGAAAATGAGATATTTTCTCACATCATCTTCCTATTTCTTCATATTCACGTCGTGTAAGGCTCATTCAAAGAAAAGAATTTATTAATATCCAGAGCTCGAACTCGAGACCTTTTATTAAAGGAAGAGCAGACTAGGAAACTGATTTGAAATAATTCCACAATTTTTTTTTTTTGAAAGTATATAATTGGACGTTCAATTTGAAAAAAAGGAAAGAAAGGGTTTGATATTTTTAAAATAATTTATAGATATTTATTTGGCTATAAATTATTTTTATTAAAAATAAATAAATTTAAATTAGAATTATGTTAAAATATATAAAGATATTAATATTTTTCAAATAAATTTAGAACATGTGTGTCACGTTTTATATTATGGATGAGAGAAAGAGACATATCCAATTAGATTAATGAGGTACCTGTTACCACCTACCACAATTCCAATAATCGAACAACTGTCTATCCAATTCGTATGGCTGTTTTTTTTCTTAATTAATGACCGGACGACAAAATGTCATTTTCTTGGTCAGCAAAGTAATGTTTTCTTGCTTGTACCGGTCTTAAATAAATCTTTTTATCGATTTAATCGTATGGTGCCCAGGCTCCACTTGTATGATTGATGTAGATTCTTTTTGTCTAAGATTAGAGGTGGTAAATAAAGGATATGATTAAATTTAGACAGATTAAAAACAATTGAATCAATAAATTAATCAATGAAAAAGGGCTAAATATACCTCTATACTATTAGAAAAGGGCCAAATATACCTGTCATTATATACTTTGGATTCAAATATACCCCTACTATTATACTATTGGTCCAAATATACCCTCCTTCATTAAAGTTGTCCAAGGTGAAAATCCAATCCTACGTAGCACTAAACATTTGATGACGTGGATGCTACGTGACATGCTACCTCACCACCGCTAACCTATTTTACCCTCCCTTCTATTTGTTCTCCACCGCTAAAAATTTTTTTCCCCATTGCCACCATTATCGCCATATAGTTGAAGCTCTGGTAATACATAAGTTTTTTCATGATTCATCTACATAAGAACTAATTTGCATGCTATTAAGAAAAGCTAAAACCGCAAGAAAAATCAAATGTAAAAACACTTGTATGGTGAACATGTTATGAAGACCATTCCAAATAGGGGCGGGTCCACAGTACTATGTGGGGGTTTTCGGAAATCCATAACCTTTGCTCGGATCTTATATTCACACTGTAAAAGCCGATGAAAATATAAAAATTTTGAGCTGGAAACTAGTACAAAAACTTGATGTTGGTTCCCGGGTGAGAAAGTAAGCAGTGAAATCTTGGTTACCCCATTGACCGGGGATCGATTCCCTTTGTTTACATTTTATATAATATACTTGTCCTTCTAAAAACCCCATAGAGTTCTCTGTAATACAATTTCTCCTTCATTCTTTTGCCTCATTTTTCTTCTTTTTGTTTTCTTCTTATATTGTAATATGATTTCTCAAAAAAATTGGTTATTATTATTATTATTAGTTTGAGATTATTGAGAACCCATAAATTTCAAATTCTGGATCCGCCTCTGATTCCAAAGAGAAAAGGAAGGAAAAGAAAAGAAAAAAGAAGCAAAATCCATCAATCGAAGAAAAGTCAATTCCCCTCACGAGTCCAGTCCAAAAGTTCCATACCCTAATTTTTTTCTTAGGAAAATTGTTACTCCTCTCTCCCAATTTGTTTGACACTTTCCGCTGTTTAAGAGTTAAAAGAGTTATTTTTTGACCATAGATTTTATCATATCTCTTTTACATTATTAATTATGTTGACTTATATTACTTTTTACGTAGTTTTCGAATTAGGGGTGTTTATCGGTCGGTTCGGTTCGGTTTTGTGTATTATCAGTTCGGTTTATTGATTTTCGGTTTTTAAATATGTTAAACCAATAACCAAATCAATAAGATATTCGTTATTGGTTTCGGTTTATTGATTTTCGGTTTAACCTATCAGAAACTGATCCTCTAATTTTTTTTGCTTTCTCTTCGTTTTCATTTGTTCATATATACATTGCCTTCATACATAAAAGATTAAAAGGCTACACAAACTACAAGCAAAACCAAATTCAAATACGTTATTGCTATTTGCTAAAACAAACTCTTTTTTTTTTGTGAGGATTGCCCTTCAAAGGCACTGGTCTTTAATTTTTGCCCCTCAATTGGTGGTCTTTAATTTTTGCCCTTCGCCTAATACCCCGAAGTTCCAGGTTCAAACCCCAGCTCAATAAAAAAAAATAGGAATTTCGCAAGGCAGGGGGTTGGATTCGTAAGGTAGAGTTTTGCATGACAGACTTTTGCATGCGAAACTCTACCTTAAGGTAGAGATTTGAAACTCTGCCTGAGGTAGACTTTTGCATTGCGAATCCAAACTCTACCTTGTGATTTTTTTTTAAAATTTTTGACTGAGCAGGAGTTCGAATCCGAAACCAAGAAATTTTTAGCGAATGACAAAAATTAAAGACCACCAATTTGAGGGACAAAAATTAAAGACCAGTGCCTTTGAAGGGCAATCGTGCAAATGACCCAAACAAACTTCTTTTCTTTCACGTTAAGTAGCAAACTTGGGCGTTATAGAAGCAAATTCAAATATGTTATTGCTATTTGCTAAAACAAACTTCTTTTCTTTCACGTTAAGTAGCAAACTTGGATGTTGTAGAAGCAAATTCAAATAAGTTATTGCTATTTGCTAAAACAAACTTGTTTTAAATAATTAGAATTTAAAGTGACTATTATATAATTAGGGATAAAAAAATAATTTTAATATAAGCTTATTGGGTTATCGGTTTAGCCATTAATTAAATCCTTAAAATTGAAAACCGAACCGATAACCCAATCAAAAAATTTACAAAACCATTTACAAACCGTTAACCCAATAACCCGATAATGATAAACCAATAGCGTTTTTATTGGTTCGGTTTATTTCGAAAAATTTAAAAATTCTATGTTCAAACATACGATCAAAATTAGAAAATTCGACTCTCGAAAAGCGAAAATGTTGGAGGGAGGACTTACGAGTATAAAATTTAAGAAAGAAAAAAGAAAAAGAAAACAAAAGAAAAAGATAAAAGAAAAGAAAAAGGTCACCACTCAAGGAAATGTCAAAAGAGCTCTTCACATCTTCTTCTCGCAAGGCTACTAAGTTGGCCCATCAAATTGGCTGGAACTTGGGCAAAACACTGCATTTGAACTGGGTTTTTGCAAAGATATCATTTTGTTTAAATTATATGTCGGTAATGGTGATGGAGGGGAAAGGAAATTTTAGCGGTGGACAACAAATAGAGAGGAGGGGTAAAATGGGTTAGGGGAGGTGAGGTGACATGCCACGTAACATCCACCTCATCAAATGTTAGTGCTACGTAGGATTGTATTTCTATCTTGGACAACTTTAACGAATGAAGGATATATTTGAACCAATAGTATAACGGCAGGATAATATTTGAACTCAAAATATAACGAGGGGTATATTTGACCCTTTTCTGATAGTGCAGGGGTATATTTGTCCCTTTTCCAATTAATCAATGAATCAATTCTGCCTAAGTTTACATAGGCAAAAATAAGCTGAGTCAAAATGAATTAAATACTGTATAAGAGAGACTATAACATTCTTACCATAGTGATTTGAATGCATTACTTTACTTATTAGAAACAAGACTAAATTGGCAGTACAATATCAAAGATATATTTTTAGGGGTTGAAATTGGATATTTTCATTGGTCAAGGTTGAACATCACCATGAGTCTATTTGTTATTTGTTGCTGATCTTTTATGGATTAATTTGAACACAATTCAAATCAGCCCATCATCAACCCAAAGTCATTTAAACTTGAGCAGGTTGGACATGTTAGGGGAAAGCGCTTTCCACAAGAAATATCTCCCATATCTGAAATTGAAAAGCTATTTTTGATCCCTCAGTTATCTATAGATTCTGATTTTGATCCTTATAGTATTTATCTAAGCACATTTACCCTCCGATCAAATAAAATGTATGTTTTGATCCCTTATATTGGAAATATGTACCTTTTTATGGATAAGGTTTTGACATCCCTCCCTTAACTCCTGGGTTGATATTTAGACTATTTTTAAAACCATGGTACCTTTTAATATAGGATGTTGCTATAAATTTAACAAAATACATTGATAATTGAATAATTTAACACTTAATAATTCATTTAGTTTGTAAACATTCAAAGTTAGAGTGACCAAAAGTGCAAATATCAATTAATTGAATGATAGGCTTTGCTTTACACTTCACATAGGACACATGCATTGTCCTTTGGCTCCTTGCACTCAAAAGGCCTATATAAGAAATAGCAACCTTGATATTATCAGCATTAGCCAGCAGGCCCAGCACTTCTTTTTTCTTACTCCAATAATATTGCTTTCTCTTTCTTATTATTGCAATTATTGCTACATAGTACATTAGTCTATCAGTTAGTACCTAAACAAAATCACCCAAAAATGGAAAAATCACTTGAGAATGAACACCCAATTGAGGCCTCTGGATGGGCAGCTAGAGACCCCTCTGGAGTTCTTTCTCCTTTCAATTTTTCAAGAAGGTACTTTTTATTACTCCCTCCGTCTCACTTTCAAGTGTCTTTTGTTTGACTAGGCACGAAGTTTAAGAAATAAAGAGAGATTTTTGAATTTAATAATTCTAAATTAAAAATGTGTATAATGTACTAAAATGTCTATTGAATCTTGTGATTATAAACTTGCCACATAGATGTTTAAATTGTTAACTTACTAAATATAGAAAGAGACACTTTTTTGGGACAAATCAAAAAATAAAGTAAGACACTTAAAATGGGACGGAGGGAGTATTTTTTTCTCCAACGTTTTATCATTTTTTTCTTTCTTGCTTTCTTCTTTATGGATTTTCGGGTTTGTAAATTTATAATAGAGGTTTAATTTGGATTGAAATTGGTGCATGCAGAGCAACAAGTGAAAAAGATGTGCAGTTCAAAGTATTGTATTGTGGAATTTGCCATACTGATCTTCATCAGCTCAAGAATGAATGGGGCAACAGCGCATATCCCATTATACCTGGGTTACTTTACACTTTATTGCTTTTTTATTTTTTATTTTTTATTTTTATGTTCCTTATGTGCAAAATAGGCTAGGGGCATATACATAATCGTAAGAAAGTTTTACTGTGCATGTAGGTAATAAAATTTTGTATATATATGTACAACAAGTGTTGAAGCGATTTTACATAAGGATTTTCTAGTGTAATTCTAAAGTGATTGAAAAGATGCTTTAAGTTATAGGTTGGAATCTCACGTGTGACGTTTTAGCATTTTCTTCTTTTCTCTTATTAGAATTCCTGTCTCCACCACTTAGTAAAGTATCCACTTTTTCGTTGAATTTGCAAGAAATATTCATTACTAGCACTCAGATTGATATTTGTGAAAATATCCTAATCCGGCTACTTTTTCTTCTGTTATCTGTTTGGATCGACCTATATTGCTCAGACTCTTCAAACATACTGTCGGGTGTGTAACGGATCCTCCAATCCAATACGGTGCCGCACCATTTTTGGAGGGTCCGAGCAACATAAATTTTGAACTATATGGTAAATTATTTTGAACCTCAAAAAGATTATGTAAACACTTGAGCAGATGTTGTCTTAACACCACAAGTACAATACTTGGATGGAGGGGGCAGAAGCCTGGTAATTTATTTTTGTTCTCTATTGGTCTGTTCTACTAGAGTACGAGTTGATTAAAGTCGACTATGAGATGTGTAGTCGTTCAATTACCAGTATAGTTTGAATTAATGAGATCAAAATTTGTCATTTTCAATTGTTTTTCAGGCATGAGATTGTTGGTGTAGTAACTGAGGTTGGTAACAAGGTAAAAAAGTTTAAAGTCGGAGACAAAGTAGGCGTTGGATATTTCGTAGGATCGTGTAGCAAATGCGAAAACTGTTGCAATGATTTCGAGAACTACTGTCCCGGTCAGATAACAACAGCCAATGCTACTTACTCTGATGGAACCATTACATATGGAGGTCATGGTTGTCGACGAGCACTTTGCAGTTAATTGGCCCGAAATTTTGCCAATGGAAGCTGCTTCTCTGTTATGTGCTGGGATTACAACCTATAGCCCTTTGAAATTTTATGGACTTGACAAGCCTGGAATGCACATTGGTGTTGTGGGCCTTGGTGGTCTTGGCCATATGGCAGTGAAATTCGCTAAGGCATTCGGAACCAATATGACTGTTATCAGCACGTCTCTTAGTAAGAAAGAGGAAGCAATTAAGCGTTTGGGCGCGGACTCATTTTTGGTCAGCCGTGACCCTGAGCAAATGTAGGTGAATATTGTAACTTTTGACCTTACCTCGATCAGTCAATCAACTAAGCTTCAAACTCAAACTAGTTTGGTCTAATATGACTTTAGACCACTAATTTTAATTTGTACGTGTAAATATGAGCAGACTGCAGCAGGATCACTTGATGGCATCATAGACACAGTCTCTGCAACTCACCCTCTTTCTCCATTGATTAATTTGTTAAAAACTAATAGGAAGCTCGTGATGCTTGGGGCGCCAGAAAAACCACTAGAGTTGCCCGTGTTTCCCTTGCTTTTAGGTACGTTCCTTTCATCGACGAAACACAACTTTTGATTAAAACCGAAAAAATTGATAACACAAGTGCATATAATGTGCAAAAACAGGACGGAAGCTAGTGGCAGGGAGTGCCGTAGGAGGAGTGAAGGAGATACAATAGATGGAAAATTTCGCGGCAGAGTATAACATAACACCAGATGTTGAAGTTGTGCCAATGGGGTACGTGAATACAACGTTGGAGCGTCTTGTGAAATCGGATGTGAAGTATCGTTTTGTGCTTGACATTGGCAATACATTGAACAAGAGTTAAGATGACTTCTTGATCTTGCTGTGTGTTTGTACTTCGGCAAGAAAATGGTGAGTTCATGAGGGAATTCCATACCATTCCTTTCCACTACTCTCATGTTCCATTTTATATGACACGATAATAAGTATTTGGAGAATCAACAGAAATTTTCTTTTGACCACAATTTTTTCTAATATTATTAAATATTTAAACTATCACACATTCTGAGTTATATTGTTATTTATGTAGTTTCTAAATATATAATTTTGTATCAAAAGAATTTGAAGAATATTTTGCGTGAACGTCTCACGTCGAAAATTAAAAGTAATTTCATCCTCGTACGTGGACACATAAATTGAATAAGGGATGGAGCATATATTATTTCTTGACCATACTTTGAGTGGCTGTACTATTGGACTCTGAGTTAGAGGTGGGCATGGTATGGTATATACCGATTATCATATCGAAATCAAAAAAATTTATACCGTGATTTTGGTATTATTGTATTTGGTATGCATTTTTAAAAAGTTCGGTATTCGGTATGGTATTTGATATTTATAAATAATATACCGAATACCGAATACTATACCGAAGTATATAGGTACATATACAAGTCATATATATTAGTATTTTAATACTAACAAATATTTAAACAAGTATTAGTACAAAATTAATTATTTACACGTTGGAATTTTGATTAATCTATGTTAATTGAAATGCCCTTTTGTGTAATTGATTTGCGAAGGGGATTAATTGTGCTTCTTTTGAATATATTTACATGTGTAAGGTGTTGGTACATGATATAATTGAGACGTTTCTTGAATAGCCGAAGCCGTAATTATCTATAATGTAAGTATATGTAGGACGAAGTCGAAACAACTATAGTTACCGATTTCTTTGTCTTGAAAAATACCGAAACCGAACTTAAAAATATAACCATACCAAATTGATTTGGTATGGTAATGGTATATTATTTTTAAAAACCGAAAACCGAAATTACTATACCGAACTTTCCAATACCGTACCATGCTCACCCTAGTTTGAGGGAACACATTAATGGCAAATAAGTAATAGTACTTCCTTTTTCTTGTTTAAATCTACGACAGATGGAGTAATCTACAAAAGCGGGTATTTGTGCAGTTCATCCCTCACAATCAACAGAGGTTGTGGACCCAAAACGCGGTGTTCAATTTAATGGGCAGCATCTTGGCCAAACCATGACTCGTAGTTGTCCCTACACAAACCAACTATAGTGACCCTTACAAGCAAAAGCCTATGACGAGAGAAATTCCCTGCGTAAAATGTCTGCTACATATATAATAACTGTTAATAAAGACAATTTATGAGCAAGTACTTAAATGCTTACCTAAATGCCTTTTTTCGCCTTAATAGTACTCCCTTAGATCTCCATTCCAATTTATACGAAGGTCATTGGCTAAACATGAAATCTCAAAAGAAAAAAAACTTATACTAGTAATTTTTTTGATTTAAAGTAAACCATAGTAGATAAATGCGTGGCTACTAATCATCTCATCAAAGCTAAAATTGAGAATATAAAGTTAAATTATATTAAATATAAAAAGATAATATTATTTGAAAAACTAAAAGAAAGTATGTCATATAAAACGAGACTAGATAATTCTAAGCCCGTGCAACACGAAAAATGAGTTTAGTAATAAAATTGTGAACGTATTATTGTATAAATACAATTACAATTCAATCAATTTAAATAGCATTTGTTATAGCCCTTTATTTTTAGGTACAAACAAATGGGTTGAGCGCTAGTTTTGGCGAGCTCCCTGCCTTAACGATTGGAGTGAAGGGTTCGAATCCATTAGTAACATTATTTCTTTTTCTTATTCCCCCCTCTCCGGATGCAATAGATTTTTTTAAATAAAAGTACAGACCAACTCTATCTTAATCCTTTTTAATGAAATATGTGCACACACTTAGTGTTTTTTTGTGTTCAATCTAAATCCTCCTCCTTCTTTTAATTTCTTCTGTTAATTTTCTCTAAGCTTAACTTTATTATTTTATGAACTTACTATGATTCAGTACGGATACCCCCTATACTATGAAAACTCTACGCATGCACCCCATGTAAGGCATATATGTAATTAAGTATATTAAAATATAATTATTAAATTATAAATTATAAAAAAGAAGCTTTTATATATTTATTTTTATAAAACTTACTGAAGAGGTTAATTTTTTTTTAATATCTTTAATCTCGCATTTGATTAAAATAGAGGATAAACATTTTTGAAACATATATATTTCGAAACTTATTAATAAGAAATGTACGGAATTTACTTAATAAAACATACCAACTATCAATAATAATTTACTACACTTTCAATATGTATTTGTTTGTGTCTTTACTAATAGACTTAAAAATTTTAAAAAGTTTATTAACACATTATTTATTGAAGAAAATAATGAGAGAAAAAACTCATGAAGAGATTAGAACAAAGTAGAAAGAAAAGTGATGCTCTTAAAAGTCAACTATGCCCTCATAGGCATGTTGACGATCCGAGTGGTAAACCCACTCTTATATATAGTTACTAGACGGTGTATGCCCGTGTTGCGCACGGGCCCAACACTTTGGATTATAGTGTATGTAGTTGTGTTTGGGTAGTGATAATATATATATTTTATATTGCTAATAAACATACATAAGTTTGCACTGTTTTTATGCATATATATATATATATATATATATATATATATATATATATATATAACACAATTAATATAACATTGTAGTTTGTGCTCCGTATTCAAAACTTTATTATATTAGTGTTTGCTACGAATACAAAGTTTGCAAAAATTTATTAATACTTTTTAAAAGAGAAGACTTGTTTAAAAGGAAACTATTTTTCTCTCTTTGAGATAAAACAATAGCAATATTTAAGCATCAGTTGATACTTTGAATTTTCATTCGATTAATTTAAAGGTGTGAAATATTCTATTGGACCTAAACAATAATTATTATTTTTTATCAAATTTTGATTTGGATAATTCTAATTCAAATTATTAAATTAATTTTACAAGTTTAAAATGAAACAAAGTAGAAATTTGATTTTCTATTTAAACGAAGAACAACCATTTTTTAATTTTTGGTAAATATTCTTGGTTTAGCTCATTTCACTTGTCATGTTATCTTTTGCACGGTTTTTAAGGAAACATCAATTAGAATTAGAATTTGACTAATTCACCTTATTCATTATTTGATCTCCATTTAATATTATTTTTTCTTTTACGACATTAATCTCTTTTCACATTTATTAGAGTAAGAATAAAAATAAAAAAATAATTAAATTCTATCTTATTTTAAAATATAAATATTTTAAGTATATTTATTTTAATAAACATAACAAATAAATGACATGAAGGAATAGCAAATACAACAGTTAAATATCTAGATTAGATCACAGGCTAATATAAGAAAAGAAAAGAAATTGCATGGTTTGACTACTTAACCTTTTGAAAAAAAGTAATAATATGGGGTCCATGTTTTTTCTTTGTACAATAATTTCATTTGCTCCCACTAATGGGTTGATATGCATGTGGCAATGAATCCAACATTATTGACTTAATGGGAGTATGGTTACTACTATATAGAAGCATGTTTTTTAATATCGGGTGCACGTTTTTTTTTTTAATATGGGGTCCATTTTTTTTTACATGAGTTTGAAGATGGTGGGGTCCACTTTTTTTCTTTCTTTTTTTTATATTGCTTGGTGTTTTTAGTATGGGGCCCACCTTATATATATATATATATATATATATATATATATATATATATATATATTTATTTTTTTTTTTTTTTTTTTTTTTAAGGTGAGTGACGCCGAAGCATGGGCAAATACAACAGTTAAATATCTAGATTAGATCTCAGGCTAATATAAGAAAAGAAAGGAAATTGTATGGTTTGACTACTTAACCTTTTGAAAAAAAACAATAATATTGGGTCCATGTTTTTTACTGTACAATAATTTCATTTGCTCCCACTAATGGGTTGATATGCATGTGGCAATGAATCCATCATTATTGACTTAATGGGAGTATGATTTTTTTAATATGTGATGCACGTTTTTTTTTAATATGAGGTCCACTTTTTTTTTTTTTATATGGCTTGCTTTTTTTAATATGCGGTCCACTTTTTTTTTTAAATGAGTTTGGAGATGGTGGGGTCCACTTTTTTTCCCTTTTTTATTTTTATTTTTTTATATTGCTTGGTGTTTTTAGTATGGGGCCCACCTTATAATTTTTTTCTTATTTTTTTTTTAAGGTGATTGACGACGAAGCATGGGTAAAACCCTTGCCTCTATATAGTAGTAAAATTTGATAAAAAATAATAAGTATTATTTAGGTCCAATCTACATACATTAACAATAGAACATTTTACACCTTTAAATTAATCGAATTAAAATTCGAAATATCAACTGATGCTTAAATATTGCTATTGTTTTATCTCAAAGAGAAATCAAATTTCTACTTTGTTTCATTTTAAACATGTAAAATTAATTTAATAATTTGAATCAGAATTATCCAAATCAAAATTTGATAAAAAATAATAAGTATTGTTTTGGTCCAATCTACATACATTAACAATAGAATATTTTACACCTTTAAATTAATCGAATTAAAATTCAAAGTATGAACTTATGCTTAAATATTGCTATTATTAAATTAATTTTACATGTTTAAAACGAAACAAAGTAGAAATTTGATTTTCTATTTAAACGAAGAACTACCATTTTTTAATTTTTGATAAATATTCTCGGTTTAGCTCATTTTACTTGTCATGTTATCTTTTGCATGGTTTTTTAAGGAAACGTCAATTAGAATTATAATTTGACTAATTTACCTTATTCATTATTTGATCTCCATTTGATATTATTTTTTCTTTTACGACATTAATCTCTTTTCACATTGTTTGTTTTTTTAATATGAGGTCCACTTTTTTTTTTTTTTTATATTACTTGATTTTCTTAGTATGGGGTCCACCTTTTTTTTCATGAGTTTAGAGATGGTGGGTTTCACTTTTTTTTTTTTTTTTTTTTTGTATTGCTTGGTGTTTTTAGTATGGAACCCACCCTTTTTTTTTTAAGGTGATGATGACTGACGACGATAAAGTATAGAAACCCACGTTTCTATATAGTTAAAAAAATATATAAAAAAAAGTTAGATATTCGAACGTGACTTTTCCTCCGTAATATTTCACCAATAACTTCATTTCAAGCAGATGTTTTCTCCAGATTTTATTTCACGAACAGGCAATATCCATGACAATAGCCAGTGGCATAGCCACACCAAGTGAATGGTGACAAATTGAAAAAATTATTTTAAATATATATAAGTAAACAATTATCTTTAATACATATATATTAAACCTTGAATACTCTTAGTAAAATTTCTAATTTTGTTGCTGGCAATAGCCTTTTGTTTCACAGCTCAATAAGTGAGATTAATGCATGTTACTAAAAAATGGTTTAAGTGCTAAATATTTATGTACAAACACATGCCATGCATTTATTGATTTATAAGTATAAACATCAAGTACGGATAAATTATCTCCGCTCATGTAATCAAAGACCTATCTATATATAGAGACTAATTGCATGAGGCCCGTGCTTGCTACAAAAGTATAAAATTTAATTTTTTACAAATATCACTTATCTTACATTTTTTTCAATTGCGTAATTAATTTAATCTATTGGCACGTGTATCATTATCTTATTGGTAAGTCTTTATAATTGTTAGAGTTTTTCAGTCACATAATTGAATAATTTATAAAAAGTAAATTATTTATGAGGAAGGAAGTTTGAAATGAGAATTTGCAAATACAAAAAAATACAAGATTTGATATTCACTAAAGAAGCAAAATTTTGGAGGTTTAAAACAAAAAAAGGGTGTGTTCTTGGGGTGCTTATCGGTCGGTTTATCGGTTTACGGTTTATAGACACGCTTAACCGATAACCAAACCAATAAGATATTCGTCATCAGTTTAGGTCCTTACCAGTTCAGTTTTCTGTTTAACCGATAAGAACATGTTTTTTTTTCCTTTCTATTGTTTTCATTTGTTCATATACATTGCCTTCATGCATAAAAGTCTACACAAATTACAAGCAGAAGCAAATTCAAAGACGTTCTTTTGCTAAAATAAACTTGTTTTCTTTCTGGCCGAGTTTGAGAGAACTAAAGTGTCGCTTGCGGAAATAGGGTCGTGGAATGAAAGTAAGAATTTAGGAAATAGAGTTTGTATTTAAAAGCTAAAGTTACTAATATAATTAGAGATAAAAAGGTTATTTTTATATAATCTCATTGGGTTATCGGTTTGACCTTTAACTAAAACCGGAAACCAGCCCGATAGTCCAATAAAAATATTTACAAAATCATTTAAAAACTGTTAACTCAATAATCTGATACCGATAAATCAATAATTGTTCTCGGTTCGGTTCATCGGTTAAACTGAATTTTGCACACTCCTAGTGTGTTCGGTATGGAGGAAAACATTTCAGAAAATGTTTTTTCAATTTTTTCATGTTTGGTTTTGTAAAAAAATAAGTTCCTTAAAAACTAGGAAAGTAAAAAAATTGGCAAGCTAGTATCAACAGGTTTAAAACCCCATGATAGCAATATCGTTTCTGTTTACAAGGACAAAAATCAGGGATGAAGAGATAGAGATCAAATTAGGTCTTCAATTGTATATTCTTTTCTTTTACACCTCCTCCCCCCCCCCCCCCCCACCAAAAAAAAAAAAAGGCCAGGAGCTTCCCCTTTTTGCTCCGTTGATGACTCGAATCCACAACATTCGTGTTGGAGGTGAAGGATACTTACCATCTAAGCAACCCCTCGTATTTTCATTTGGATATTCAATGTTGTAGTTAAAACTTTTTACGACTTGTACATGTGCTGGCTAGGTGTTGTACTTATTGGAGTGATTGGCTTTTAAAAACATTGGATAAATTTGTAGTGAAATGAAACAGAGAACCACGAAAAGATGTGGTTTAGCGGCCTACTCCTCTCTTAATCAGAGGTTTCGAGTTTAAGCCTTAGGTATGAAAAAATCCTTATTAGGAAGCGCTTCCCCTGAATGGGCCTTACGTGGCACGAATCTGAATTTATTATGGCTTCAATACGGATACCGAACACCGAGTGAAAAAAATAAAATAGAGAAGGGGGCAACTGTTGCTTTTTATGAAAAGGACAGAGGAAGAAATACACAATAGTGATTTCCTTAGTAAATACACGTGTTTCTTTAGAAGTCAATGGTGATGGTATGAGATAAGACCAAGTACAAGGTACCATTTACATAGCTCATTGTACAATCTTCACAACCTAAGTTGTCTTTTTAAGAGAACATCACAGCATAAGCTTTGGGATATATTAGGAATTTCTTCTAGGAGGCCTCACCAAAGGTTTGTGAGGACGACTATACATTGCCTTCATGTATAAAAGTCTACACAAATTACAAGCAGAAGCAAATTCAATGACGTTATTGCTAAAACAAACTTGTTTTCTTTCTGGTCGAGTTTGAGAGAACTAAATTGTCGTTTGCGGAAATAGGGTCCTGGAACGAAAGTAAGAATTTAGGAAATAGAGTTTGTATTTAAAAGCTAAAGTCACCAATATAATTAGAGATAAAAAGGTAATTATTGTTATACCCCATTTTAACCGGGTTAAATTAGAGTACAACATATTGGAGATTCCTAAATTTGCTTTATTTTAAGGAGTCGCCACCTAATTGATTTTAAGGTGAATTAGGGCACCTATTTTATTAACTAAGGTAAAGCCTAACTAAACCTCCGTTAATGATCTGCTTAACCAGTGTGATTCTAGGTAAGGGTTCTATATTATCCTAAAGGGAAGGGGTTAGGCATCCTTTAGAATCCGTTATCTTACGGTTATCCGGCCAAACTTAGGTTAATTAATTAAGGCTAAAGATGCGAATGCAGTGTTTGCATTTTAAGAAAACGGTTAAGAGATATTGCTAAGATTTTAAAAGAAAACATGTTGATATCGTGTAAAATAAAAATTTAGAAAATAATAATTTGCATAAAAGATGAGTTTAAACTGCTATTTTAGAATAAGACTTATAAAAGCTGCTTAGACTTTAGGTGAGAGCAATAATGATGCAATTTAAGATAATGCCTATAAAAATATAGTAACTTGCATAAAAAAAGATTTTAAATCTTTTGTTTAAAATAAAGCTTATAAATGTTGCTTATTTCTTCAAAGGGAAGTATAATAATGCTAAAATAAAATTTGCAAAATATGATAATTTGCATATAAATAAAAGAAAATGCGAGTTTATGCAATATTTTAATAAATATCCGAAACAACTCAAATGATGAGGTATTAATTGATTTTGCAATTTAAAACAAAATATAAAAATAGCTAACGTGAGCTTTCTTCATCCTTTTATTAACTATACTTTAAACATATGCGTAATTAACTCAAAACTTGAAAAAAGTTATTTGTAAAACATATTTGAGTTTATATTTGCGTATTAGTGACGTTTTAAAATATATATGATAGTAAAGATAAAATATAATTCCCTTTACTTAAAATATAAAGTCATGCCATTTTGCAAATCAGTTATTCTGAAAATAAATATTAAACATTTTAACATGAAAAGAAGAAAGTGAAAACTTATGGAATTAATTTTAGTCTTCCTTAAACTAACTACCCACTGCTAAAACTAAAACTACTAATTCATTAGGATTCATCTAAGTTGAGGAAAAATAAGATAAGGTTAGTCATACAAAGCAAATCAACATATACAACAATAAAATAAGATAGAGGAGAAGAAAATTTAATGGATCGGCCCATTTTCTAGGCCTCGCGAACTATTCATCTTTGTTGGGTTTTGGCCCAATAGGTTTCCTTTATATATTCTTTGCGGATTGAAAATTTCTTGTATGGGCCTTAACCCAAAATCATTTTATATAGCTGATGGGGCTGACTCGAGAGAGAAGTGATGCTGGGCTTTTAGCCCAAAAAGCCAATGCGGAGAGAAAACGAGTCCCTCGGACCCGTATGCGACGATCATGCATGAAAACGAAAGGAAAAGGATTAGTATACATTCGGCGAATAAGGTAAAACATGTAAAATATAAACTCAAAATGGATCGGTGGATGATACATGATATGTATATTTTAAGCATACTTCGGTATACACAAGTATATATTGTTCGACAACATTAGAGCGTTCATATCGTAATAATGCACGCAATTTACCAGTGTGCGGTGGGTTGCTATTCACCCAAATGAGTTAAAGGAATAAATTTCAGCAAGTTTAATTAAGGATGCATCAGCAGTTCATCCTATCAAGTGTAACAGCAGCTAACAAATGCACCAGCAATAAACCAACAAACCAAACAACAAGATAATGACCCCTTTTTATTTCAGCAACTCATACACTTAAGAGGACACCAATATCACTGAGGCGAATTTCAATTCAAATCAATTTCTAGTGTATTAGAACCTTCACTGAAGATGACAGGACACAGAGTATGGCATTTTAGGAATAGCTATAAACTGTATAATGGGATCACTGGGTACTGATTAAGACCAGCTATTTATTCGATATCTAAGTCGACGTTACTTCAAACTACCCAAACATCGACAAACACTCACAAAGTTCCGGATGGATCGTGCAATCATCAAACACACTACACAAACATCCTTAGCAATTTGACTAAACAAAGCCTACAAGCCAAGATAATGCAATCAAACTATTCCATCACCAACTTAAGTATTTAAACCCAAACTAGTACACGATTCTTCTAACGCCAAGTTCGGGATGCTTAGACCCCATCCAAACACTTCGAAATTCATCTAAAAGTCTTGTTCAATCTAAACTCTTCAGGCCAAAATTAAAGGTGACAAGGAAGCAACAAGTTTATCCCAAAATGTGACAGCCCCAGAGGTTACAAACACAGATTTCAAAGAAAAATTATACTTCAACCAAAATACACTTAGTTCTAATTTCAAGACTGGGAGCAACAATCTACTCAACTGGTAAGACTAACATAACAAACAGTTGATTTGCCTAATATATTTGTAGAAAAGGATTATTTACTCTTGAATGTAACTTATATGAAAGAGAAAAGGGTTTAATCTTCAGAGATAAAACTAAAAAAATGGGTAGTTAGACTGTTCGAGCAGCTAACTATTTTACCATTTAGACAATTGAACCAATTGGTGAAAGGCATCTGGGATGGCACTTGAGGTAAACCAGTTCAGAAACTAAACTTTGTTTAGACAAAATAAGGACATAAATTGACTTCCAAGTTTGAATTATCTTGTAGTCTTTTACCTAGAAGCTTGACAAGTACATTTCTTATTCTTTTCTTCAATCTCAACAATTTATAACACCGATAGCATGGAGTAAGTATAGCAAAACCCATTTTACTTTCACCATGAGTTTGATATTTCAAATAACAACAAAGGGACTTAAACTTAAAGAGGAACTGATAACCATCTTATACCAAAAGAAATATAATGTATCACATTTTTTATGTTTTAATGTAAAGATATTAGCCTCATTTTGACATGGTTCATCAGTGATGTAACAAGTTTAAGGGATTTATTAAAGAGAACTAAATCAGACATCATGATGCTACACTCAGTTCTAGATATTATAATGGTGGGCCAATGACCAACACTAAGTGACCAACATGACAAGAAATCTTAAAGCCATTTTTTGTGCTATTGTTTCATTATCAGTCGTACATACTAGTTATATATGAAGGCTGACTTAATTTGCTAGCCTGGCATTTAGATTTTCCAAATTTCTATTTTAACAAGTAAGCATATGTAGCCTCCCCCTTTTATGCTTACTAGGACCAAGCAAGCACTTGAACTTTTAAAACTCTTAATCGGTTGAGAACAATAACCTCCTCTCAGAACTGGGACAGGTCTTAAATTCAAAAAATTACTATTATCTTTTATTCCTACTACACTTAATGTGGCAGAACAGCCAAAGCCAGCACATAGTCACACATATCCTGTCATTGGGGGGGGGGTCACAATCTTGGTTAACCACCCCTAAAGAATTGCAAATCAAAACAGCCTTTACAGTTCCAATCGAATTTATACATCTGATACAAACCACTGCATAATACAATCATGAAACTAAGGCACACTAACAGTCATACCAAGCAGTGTGCAAGAATTAGTTCTTTGGATTATCCTTAACAAATTTGAACTAAATATATGCATATTAGGCCAAACACCATTTTGAAATACTATCTCTATTGGATAACCTACTGGCTTATATATGCTTGAAATGAGTTTGTGCTAACAAATACCAAACAGCCTTTTACAACATCCTGCAGAGATCTGGTAAATTCTCAAACACGCTATATATAAGTATTTAACAATTTTTGATATAAAACAAAGCTATCCTAGCTAGCATGATATAGTCATACTGTGACTAGGCAAATTTCTAAGGATAGTATCGAAGTAGAAATAACATGCTCTTTTATACCACACATTACTCCATCATATGTATTTGCATAAATCGAATTAACATCAACAAACTAAACCATCACACAAACTGATTAAATCCGGATTAATATCAACAATATAAACAGGCTTATCCCTTGAGCTAAACTAATCTAACTAACCGGTCTGTTTTAAACTACATACCAATTAAAGAACGTAGAGAAGGCAGAATATATATAAAAAAAAAAAGAAAAGAAAATTACCTTCTTCGGGTGCAGCGAAGTGGGTGCGAATCTTCGATCTACACTCGAACACTACCAAATCCGAGCTTGCGATGCTCAGATTTGCAACAACACCAAGGTAAACAAAAAAACAAAATTGATGTAGTACGGTAAATCAATGTCGAGAATATTGCGATTTCTTTGCAAACTTATATTTTCTAGGGGATTTTTGGTATTCCAGCTCTGTCGTTCCGCCCTCTAAAACGATTCAAACTCGTCTCTTTATAGGGTTTTCCATTCGATTTTTTAGAAAAGAGAAGGGAAGTGCGGTGGGTGAAAAGGAGAGAAAACCCTTTCTTGGGGGGCTTTCATGAATCGCTAAAAATCCTCACTCTCTCCTAAAAGATTTTAACTCAACAACTATTTATAGGGTTTTTAGGTTTTGTGTTGAAGAAAGGAAGGAGGAGCGGGAGAGAGAGAAGAGTGGGGGACAAAGGTGAGTGGGAGCGGCGGTGGTACAAACAACGGGGGCGACGGAGATGATGATGGAGGAAAGGGATCTCTCGGCGGTGGACGGGGGGCGACGATGATGATGAAGAAGAGAGAGGGAGAGCGTATGAGAGAGGGAGAGGAGTTAGGTGGGGTGCGGCGGGTGAGAAAAAAGATGAAACCCTTTAGGGGTTTCTTTTTTGTTAAAAAAATGAGAATTGGGTTAATAAACGGGTCGATTTCCTTTTGGGTGAATTGGTTGAAAATGTGGGTGGGCGGATGAAAATAATGGGTTAAGCGATTTGGGCTTGCTATTTTAAAATATTGGAAATTTGGATGGAAGAAATTTGTTTGGCTTCTAAATTTAAATAAGAGACCCATTTTAAATTAATCATATCTTGAGTGTGCTAAAATATCCCCAAATATAAAATATGTATTTATTAGTATTTAGATGAAAATAAAATGATGCCGTAATTGCCGTGCGATAATATATTTGAAATTCAACGATAAGTAAATGCTATTATTAAATTATGCGAAGATAAATGCGATGCGTGTGCATAAATTGGTAAAAATCTTCGAAACGATAAAAAAAATACGACTTATAATAATACTGGTAATAATAATAATAACACAATAATAATGATAATAATAATAATGATAATAATAATAATAATAATAATAATAATAATAATGGTAGTAGTAACGGTTGTAAAAGATAATGACAGGATAATGAAATGCCGGTATTAATAAAAGCTAATAATTATAGTAAAAATATAAATAATTTTGTTTTAAAATTGCCAAAATATTAGAAGCGTAAAATGGGTATTTTGGAGGAAAGGTGGGACAAAATCGGGTGTCAACAATTATAATATAATTTTATTGGGTTATCCGTTTAACCTTTAACTAAAATTGAAAACGAGCCCGATAGTCCAATAAAAATATTTACAAAACCATTAAAAAATCGTTAACTCAATAATCTGATGCCGATAAATTAATAATTTTTCTCGGTTCTGTTCATCGGTTAAACCGGATTTTGCACACTCCTAGTGTGTTCGGTACGGAGGAAAACATTTTAGAAAACATTTTTTTAACTTTTTCATGTTTGTTTTTTCATAAAAATAAGTTCCTTAAAAATGAGAAAAATAATTTTCCTAGTGATCGTAGAAAAATTGGCAAGCTAGAATCAACAGGTTTAAAACCGCATGATGGCAATATTGTTTCTGTTTAGAAGGACAAAAATCAAGAAGGAAGAGATAGAGATCAAATTACGTCTTCAATTGGATTTTTTTTTCTTTTACACCCCCCCCCCCTCTCCTAAGGCCAGGAGCTCCCCCTTTTGCTCCGTTGATGACTCGACCCCATAACTTTCGGATTGGAGGTGGAGGGTGCTTACCATCTGAGGAACCCCTTGTATCTTCATTTGGATATTTAACGTTGCAATTAAAACTTTTTGCGTGTTGTACATGTCTTTGGCTAGGTGTTGTACTTATTGGAGTGAGTGGCTTTTAAAAAGATTGTACAAATTTGTAGTGAGATGAAATGGAGAACCACCAAAAGATGTGGTGCAGTAGAAGGGGCTACTCCTATCTTAATCGGAGGTTTCGGGTTCGCGTCTTGGGTATGGAAAAATCCTGGTTAGGGAGCGCTTCCCCTAAATGGGCCTTACGCGGCAATAATCTGAATTTAGTAGGGCTTCAATACGGATACCGAGCACCGAGTGAAAAATTAAAAAAAATAAAAAGAAATAGATAAGGGACAACTGTTGTCTTTTATGAAAAGGACAGAGGAAGAAATACACAATAGTGATTTCCTTAGTAAATACACGTGTTTATTTAGAAGCCAATGGTGATGGTATGAGATAAAACCAAGTACAAGGTACCATTTACATAACTCATTGTACTAATCTTCACAGCCTAAGTTGTCTTTTTAAGACAACATCACAGCTAGGGGTGTACAAACGAAACCGACAAACCGCACCAAACCGATAATCTGAACCAAATCGAGAAAAAAATCCGACTAGTAGTTTGCTTTTAAAAAGAAAATTCTGACCACCATTGGTTTGGTTTGGTTTGGTTTTAACTTAAAAAAAAAAAAAAAAAGTCAAACCGAACCAAACTAACCCGACATTACATGTAGAAAAAATTAAAAATTGATAATGTAATTTATAAATATTTCTTAAAATTTTTTATAATCGTTTATCTTTTAACATGTTATTTCAAGCTTGGATTTAAAATTTTGAATGGTCCAATAAGTTTTATAGCTCATAAATGTTAGTAACTCAAATAAACCTCAACAAAAATCAAATCAATACTAATGCTAACAAACGAAATTCAATTCTAACACTAGGATTGACAATAATATTGGATATCTATTCTTTAATTTTATATTAGTTTAGACAGTGAAAATATATAACTTAATTTTCTTTTTTCTTTAATATTTAGTCATATAATTAATATTTATTAGCCGTACTTGTTTTAGTATGACTTAGTACTTTTAGATTATGATCATTTTCTGTATGCCTTATACATTAGCCATATTTATTATAGCATGACTTAATACTTTTAAATTATGATTATTTTATTTTATGCGATTTGTTTACATTTTTTTGTTGAATGTTTTAGTATAATGTCATCTCTCATCTAACATTTTGTGTTATTTTCTTAAAAAGTATCTTAATTAAATAGTCGTAACTTATTAGGACTAAATAAGTAAAAGTTATACGTTTTATAAGAAGGCTTTACGGAAAAAACCCGAAAAATTCGAGCAATCCCGAGGTTGAAAAAACCCGACTTTTGTTAGTTTGGTTTGGTTTATAGATTTATAAACCCGATGTAATTGGTTTAGTTTGGTATTTGAAAAATCCGAACCAATCCGGTCTATGTACACCCCTAATCACAGCCGAAGCTTTGAGATATATTAGGAATTTCTTCTAGGAGGCCCCATCAACGATTTGTGAGGACGACAAAAAGTAAGGATTCACCCTTATATTATTAAGTAGTAAAGATGGCAACCTCACTGAAACAGTAGCCATCACTCCAAAAGAATATAAGTAGTAAAGATGGCAACCTCACTGAAACAGTAGCCATCACTCCAAAACTCAAGAATCACCAAAAAAAAAAATATGGAAAAATCATATGAAAATGAGCACCCAATAAAGGCCTTTGGATGGGCGGCTAGAGACAATTCTGGGGTTCTTTCTCCTTTCAATTTCTCAAGAAGGTATTATTGATTCTTTTCTTGATTTTTTTTTTTTTTCCTTTCTTTATTTATGGATTTTTGGGTGCAGACCAACGGGTGAGAAAGATGTGCAGTTCAAAGTTATGTATTGTGGAATTTGCCATACTGATCTTCATCAGCTCAAGAATGATTGGGACAACAGTGTATATTCCATTATATCTGGGTAAATTAACATTTTATTACTTTCTCTTTTCTATTTTATGTGACACAGTTACCGTTTAGAGAGTTAAAGGAGTTTTTCTTTGATTGCAAATTTTTTATATACCTTTTAAATATATTAAATTGCTAATTATTGTGATTCTTAATTATTTTTATGTAATTTCTAAATATATTAATTTCAAAAATTCACACCGAATATTGGATAATTTGACTCGCGTCTCACATAAATTGGCATAGAGAAGTAACTTTTTTTTTCCTATGTTCCTTATTTGCAAAACAGGCGCAGAGCATATATCGTTTCTTCGATAATTTTACTGTGCGTATAGATAAAGAACATTTATATATGTAAAAAGTTGCTCAATCCTTTTCTGTAAGAGAAACTTTTATGTTGTCAAACAAAAGTGACTGACAAATTTGCTTTAAGTCACGGGTTCTTATTTTAGGTGCCATAGTTTAGTATTTTTTAAAATTTATTTCTCTTGTTAGAATTTTTAATTTTGCCACTAATCTAAAGTTTGCAATTTTTCGAGAACATAAGGTTTGGTATGATATTTGTTACTAGCATTTAGACTGCTAAGTGTAATACCACAAAAATATATTTATGAAAGATCCGTACTAAATTGGGCTTACTTTTTCCTCCTGTTTATCTGTTTAGACTTTGATAAGATGTGAATATTTTGGAATATTAAGTAGGCGCTTGAACATGAATTGAGTAGTATTTGAAGTTAAAGTTGAAGTATGGTCTTCAGAAGTTGTAGTTGCTTTTGGACAGTATTTTACTTGAGAAAAACTTGAAATTTTTTGAGTGAAAAAAAAAAAGCCTAAAATTGGAAAAACTTATTTCCAAAAACATACCAAAAAATCATTCTAATATTTAACCAAACGCGGTTTTGATTTTTTCTTCTTTTTTTAAAAAAGAAAAAAATATGCCCAAACTGCCTCTTAAAGAAAATTACATAAATACTAGAGCAAAAGCTGTCTTTAGCACCCCCCCCCCCACCACCACCAACCCCAACCCCACTTCCCTCCTCCCCCAAACCCCCAACCAAATAAATAGTAGGGTAGATGGAGGTTAATTTTATACTATGTTGGTTTGTTCCACTAGTGATTTAAGTCAGAGTATGAGATGTTCAAAAACCTTCATCTTGCAGTTGTAAAGGTGAAACAAGGTAACATGTCATAGTTTTTCATTAGAGACCAAATTTTGCCAATATCAACTGAAAAAATTGATATATATTGAACTTATTTTTCACTTTTATTTAATTTAGGACCCGTTTGGCCATAAGAATTATTCACTTCTTTTTTCGGAATTTTTTTCACTTTTTTCAAAAATTAGTGTTTTTAAGGAAAATTCCAAATACAACTTCAAAATTTGAAAAACAACCAAAACTTGTTTTTCACAACTAAAACCTTGTTGAAAAAGTACATTTGAACAACAAAATACTATTTGCAAAAACTATGGCCAAACACAACTCTAATTCCAACTCTAACTTCAAAATTCCAAAAAAAGTGAAAAAGTTTTTAGTTTGTATGGCCAAACGCCTACTTAGTATGATCATGATGTGAAATGGTTTAAAATGAAGAAATGATGATTGATATAGCCGCACCTAATTTGTTTGAGACTGAATCGTAGTTATTGATCAATTGTTTTAGGCATGAGATTGTTGGTGTTGTAACCGAGGTTGGTAGCAAGGTGGAGAAGTTTAAAGTTGGAGACAAAGTAGGCATTGGATACATAGTAGGATCATGTCGCGATTGTGAAATTTGTGCTATTGATCTCGAAAATTACTATCCACGTCAAATACCGACAGCCAATGCTACTTACTCCGACGGGACTATCACGTACGGAGGTTACTCCGATCTCATGGTCGTCGACGAGCATTTTGCGGTTCGTTGGCCTGAGAATTTGCCAATGCAAGCTGCACCTTTGCTATGTGCTGGGATCACTACTTATGGTCCTTGAAATATTTTGGACTTGACAAGCCTGGAATGCACATTGGTGTTGTGGGCCTTGGTGGGCTTGGTCATATGGCTGTGAAATTCGCTAAGGCGTTAGGAACCAAAGTGGCTGTTATTAGTACATTAATCTGTGAATAAGAAACAAGAAGCGATTGAGCGTTTGGGCGCGGACTCATTTCTGTTAGCCGTGACCCTGACAAATGCAGGTCAAACAATCAATTTTGCTTCAAACTCAAATTCTAAGGGGACTTTGACATAAGAATAATAGTACTAATTTTCCTTTGTACATGTAATATGAGCAGGCTGCGATGAGCTCACTTGATGGCATCATTGATACCGTCTCTGTAGTTCACCCTCTTCTTCCATTGATTAATTTGTTGAAAATTAATGGGAAGCTTGTGAAGGTTGGCGCGCAGAAAAACCACTAGAATTGACCGTGTTTCCCATGATTTTCGGTACGTTTCTGTTGGACTAAAATAACTGAAAATTACTTTTAACATGATGTGATATTGACTGTTTTAGGCCAAGCACGCACGATTTTTCCCAAATGACCTTACACCATTAATAGTATCTAGCACTTTACAAATAGTTTTTCTCTATTTTTCATATGGGACATTATTCACACACAACCAATAACCTTCCCCTTGAACTAAGTTCCACATGACTAATCATTCATGGGCTAATTTGGAGATTATGGCCACCAAAGCCAAGCAAACTAGCATGTAGATTAACAAAAGCACTAAGTCGGACCCTATGCTATCACTCTGTCATCTTCATATTAGTCTCGCCGAACCATTAACTATGATATCAATTGTTGGGTTAAACACAATTCAAAAATATTGTTAACATGATGTGATATTGTCCACTGTGGGCCGAACCAACAAGGTTTTTTCCAACATGCTCACGCCATTAAGAATATCAGACACTTTATAAAAAAAATCTGTCTTTTCTACTTTTCGCGTGGAATTCTTTGTTTACACACCCGATAATTTATTTATGCATCTTCTGATTTGAGTTGCAAAAATTGCTAAGACAAGTATAAAATGTGGAAAGGAAGTTAGTGGCTGGAAGTCTCACAGGAGGAATGAAAGAGACTGCAGAAATGTTAGACTTTGCATCAAAGCACAACATAACACCAAATGTTGAAGTTGTGCCAATTGACTATGTGAATACAGCTTTGGACCGTCTTTTGAAATCAAATGTGAAGTATCGTTTTGTGCTCGACTTCGGCAATACATTGAACAAGAACTAAGATCAGGCTTTTTGTCAGGGCAGAGCTAGTATGAATTCGGCAGCATTCAATAACTTTAGTACATATACTATAAATTTGTTGAAAAATTAATTATATATATATAAAAGCAGGCCAAAGACCCGCTGACGTGGCACTCCCTATAACCAGTATTAGCATTTATCTTTTTTCTTAGAATTTTACCTTTTTTCTTAGAATTTTGCCTTTTTGCTAAGTTTAAAAAGATTAAAAAGACACCCCATCGGGAGAAAAGAAAACGCCACTTTCTTTACTCTTCCCATGCATTGTGAAACGCCACCTTCTCTCGGTCTCTTAATTATGGCTGCTTCTAATACCCGTTTTCGTTCGCAGGTAAATTTTCCTTAAAGTGATGATTCTCTTCTATACTGCAGACTTCAAACGTTGCTATTGAAACTCTCATATTCTCTGGTGCTTTTCATTTCTCCCAAAGGCTCATGTAACAACACTAATAGTGGCCTTATACGCCCCCGATCAAAGTTATGTACACCAATTATCTATGTTCTCTCTTTTTGTATAGGAAAATAATTTATTTTAAGGATAATCGCATTATTGTTAGCATAATAGGAATTCCGCTGCAAGCTTTCACTCTGATTGTTGGGCCTTATCTTCGTCGGTCCGATTGCTATATTAGTAACTTCTACTTTACAGCATTTGATGCAGGGCCTATGATGCAGTATAAGGTTCTACGAACAATTGTATAGTATTTTTTTTAATCTTTTTATCCTTCTTTCCGCTTTTCCCTCTGCCTATATATTCTCAGTTTATTTTTTTCCCCTGTTTGAAAATTCTTTACTTTTCCTTGGCGAAAGGTTGAAATCAAAGAATTAATGGACTGTGGTAAATACGAAAGTCAAGCACCAATTAAGATTAACAACTTGGAAGGTTTGTACAATTTTGAAACATTAGCACTCTTCTTGGTTACAAGCAGAGAAAATAACTTTGAAAGTTGAATTTCTATAAAAAGATTTTCTCATTTTCTATTTAGTTTCCAAGGGTGATTAAATACAACTCCAAATATTTTGCCCTTTTCCCTGTCCGCTTTTTGAAAAAGTCTTAAACCATTCCAATTAAGTTTGAATACAAAAGTCCAATGTTCTACTTGATTTTAATATTTTTTAACTTTGTAATCCTGTTTTAGTGCATTCTACATTCAAGTGCAGTAACTTTTTTTTTTTTTCCATACAGTGCAGTAATTGATTGAGTACTGTGAACAACGCATCTTGATGTCTATTCATGATCAGTATTGCAACTTTACTTGCCACAACTAATTTGCTAAATGCTCTATGGAGATTGACATGCGTTTTTGTATCCACATATTTAAAAAAAAAAAAAAAAACCACTGTGTTATTTCTACTTTACAAGCCTGCTGGATTAGAATGAATAGGAATTTTGTACGTTTTTCAAATTTTTTTTTTTAAAATATTAATTCAGTTTGGCTTATATGTCTTCCGATGAGTTTTTGATCAAACTATAGATTATGGCACATGACCGATAACAATATTCAAGGTTTTGCAAGAACTAAGAGGATTTTTTTGGATCTTTTAATTCATTTAATAAAAAGATAATTTTTTGACTAATTAAGTCGACTTTTTTTCTTTCTACAGTAACGTGCTCAATGCTACGTACATGTTGAAAGTGCAAGAGGGGGGGGGGGGGGGGGTTGAATTGTAAAATTTTTTCGTTCATTTATCGACTAGGTTAGACCGATGATCGTTTGTTCGAAAGAACACTAAACGTAAAATGCGAAGGTAAATGACACAAAGAGTTTTATCTTGGTTCGATTCAATGTGAATCCTAGTCCGATCCCCTTGGGTTGGAAGGGTGATCTCTAACTTTTCGTTAAAGGTTTGGTACAATCGAGGTTTGAATGGAGCTCCTACGTCTACACTCAATCGCTCTTAATCTTTTTGATACAAAGCCTCACAAACTGTATTATAACTCTCCTTTCTTTTTTCTTACACTATAAATCACTCAGACATACAATGTTTATGAAAAGTAAAGTAGAGTACTAGGAGAATGAGACTAAGCATGGTTTATTGTGTTTGTGAAGCAGTCCTTTTATAGCTGTTTTGGGCTTTTCACGCAGAGAGATCAACCCAAGGGTTTTGATCCTTGGAAACGGAATTAACGATCCTATTTCCAAGAATAAGGCCGGAGTCATGTCTTGCTTTCCTGTGCGTTGAGGCAAAGCATTATCAATCAACAAGATTATTACACTTCATGAGATATTCCTTTTAATGTTGGAGATGGCCTTTCCTTCGTTGGAACGATTTTTGTACCGCCGGGAATACAATGCCGGGCAGATATCTTTTCCTTTCTTGAATGATGTAGGACGGGGTGAATACTACCGTGAGCCGTCATCTCGTTAGGCCGGGAAGGCTTCACTTGAGTGAGCCTTGATTCGTTGGGAGCGTTTTGTGGGCTCCCATCTTGTTGAAATCGTTTTGTGGCTCATATTATTCCTTGTGCAATTCAATTATTATACTGCACAAGTAAAATTGTCATCATAAAAACTTGACACTAACAATCTCCCCCTTTTTGAGGATGACAATTTTAAATAATATGTAGTCAACTTCCCTGTAACGGATGCTCCCTCTGAATAAGTGGAGGCTCCCCCTGACTAGTCCTTGTAGGCTCCCCCTGAACAGTTGACTGTCTAGTTCTCCCCCTTTGGCATCACTCAAAAATAAAAACAAAGAAACAGCAAACAAATATATAGACTTATAACATGGATAAGATGCTAAACCAATCAGCACAAAAAGGATTAAACGAAAACGCAGCATAAACACATCCAAACATAAGTCCCACAAAGACATTGTTTAAACAAACCAAAAAAAACAACCAAATAAAAACTATTCTTGGCGGCGGAAGACTGGACGACGAAGGAAATAGGCTAATGTGTTTATAATAGCATCCTTCATTTCAGTCAACGGAGTAGTAAGACGTTCGTGCATGGCGCTAACACCGGCTTGAAGCTTGACTCGACGTTTGACCGCTTCCTTTATAACAGCATCCAGTTTGACCCGCAGCTTAGAGACATCAGCACCCGTTTCCTTAGTCATATCACGAATCTTTTCGACTTGATGGACTCAATTTTTTCATCTATGGAGGAAAGTTTGGCGAGAAGTTCTGCACAACATTCAGAAGAGACGATAGACGGGTCTGATTTTTTCGCCTTGGTAAAAGGACCAACACTGCTTAACCAGAGTAATGGGATAGTCGACTAAATCAATTTTGTGGACTTCAAGTATGCGAGAGATGAGCATACCATAAGGAAGGCTAGAAGGATTGGAAGCACACTCAATCATGTAGTTGATAATGACAGAGGACAAATTGATTTTCTTTTTGGAGAGAAGGCAAAAGGTAAAGACAGCATCGCGTTGGGAGATAGTAGAGTAGGACCCAGCACGAGGTACAACAGTAGTAGCAACCATATGAGCCAGTACACGAGCCTCAAAAGAGATGTTGGATGGACTATTTTGAGCAGGAACAGAGGTGGAATTTGAAAGAGTTTTCTTAACATCATCAAAAGACACTTCAAGAGATTCAGGCCAGGAATTCTTTGGTAGTTCGGAAAAACCAGAATAGGTGCAACCAAGAATAGAGTCAAGGACAGAGCAATTGAGCACAATGTGGGTACCAAGAACCATGGTTTCGAGTTCATTAACCTTAGAGGACCGAAGATTTGCATAAAACATACGAACAGGGGTTTCATACACATGAGAAGGGGTTTTGAAAAAAATTTCCCAACCTTGATAGACAAATAACGGTTTTACCTTACAACACAGAGAAAGCATATGGTCAAGATCAACAATCCTACCAGAGACGATGGTTTTGTCTTCAAGAGACGAGAAGAGTTCTTGATGGTGGTCATCCCAAAATTTTTTGCGAAGATCAAGGGGTTTATCAGTAATGGTTTTGAGTTTCTTGGAGGAGGTGGAGCATGCAGCATCAGCAAAGGCTCACTTTCCAAGATTGCAAATGGGAACAGAGTCAGAGGCGTCAGAGAAAGAGGAGTCACCGGAGGTTATGGAGTCATGAGGGGCAGGAGAGAGACTCTTACTAATTTCCTTGAGTCTTGAGCTTTGGCGTGTGGAGAGAAGAAGGGTTTTCGCGCTTTAGCCATTGGAGAGACGAGAGTACGGATGGAAGGGTTCAAGGTGGAAAGGTAGAGAAGAGGATGAAAGGGGTTTATGGGGATACGGATGAAAAAGAGGGTTTTATGGGGAAGGTAAAAAGGGGAGGTAAACATGGGAAGATGGGACGGTTATAATTGGGATAGACATGCAATTTATGGCAAAGAATTGATTAGCCGAAAATTATGGCACAAATATCTACAAAAAAATTAAACAGATTTATCAATAATTCCCGAGGGTCTTCTTAGCATGCAGAAACGTTCTTCAAGAAGAGGCTTAGTAAAAATATCAGCAAGCTAGTTTTCAGTGTTAACAAAAACTATTTCAAAATCTCCCTGAGCAACATGATTTCTGATAAAATGATGCTTAATATCTATATGCTTGGCCCTAGAATGATGCACGAGATTTTTGGACGGACGAGATAACACTCGAATTATCACGAAAATTTTGATAGGTTTAAAAAACAAGTCATAATCGCTTAGTTGATAAGACATCCAAATTAGCCGTGGTAGAGCATTGACCAACAAGAAATATATTCGGCCTCGAGTGGTAGAGAGAGAGACGGATCCTCGTTTTTTGCTATTCCGTGAAATAAGAGATTTTCCTAGAAGTTCGGCAAGTACCATCGGTACTTTTTCTATCATCTTTATCACCGCAAAGTCCGTATCCGAAAACCTTCAAGTGTAAAATCATTTGTGTTAGGATACCATAAACCATAATTAGTTGTTCCATATAGGTATCTAATAATACGCTTGACAGCAGTAAGATGAGATTTCTTTGGAGCAGCTTGGAATCTAGCACACCTGCACACACTAAATATGATATCTGGTCGATCGGCGTTGTGGTAAAGCAATGAGCCAATTATACCGCGATACTTGGTTTCATCAACAGGTTTTCCTGCCTCATACTTATCAAGAGTACAAGTAGGACACATTGGAGTTCCCATAGCTTTTGAGTCAGACATTTCAAATTTTTGAACGAGTTCCTTGGCATACTTTGCTTGACAGATAAATATTCCACTGTCAGTTTGATGAATTTGTAGTCCCAAAAAGAATTTTAATTCTCCCATCATACTCATTTTGAACTCGCTTTGCATAAGATCAGAGAATTCCTTGCACATAGAGGGGTTAGAGCTTCCAAAAGTAATATCATCAACATAAATTTGTATAATGAGATTGCCTAAGAAGGATCGTTTAATAAAAAGTGTTGTATCGATCTTTCCTCTGAGAAAATCGTGACTTACCAAGAAGGAGCTTAAACGATCATACCATGCCCTAGGAGCTTGTTTAAGACCATATAAAGCCTTAGTTAATTTAAAAACGTGATAGGGAAATTTTGGATTTTCAAAACCTGGCGATTGTTTGACATATACTTCTTCTTCAATGAACCCATTTAGAAAAGCACTTTTGACATCCATTTGAAAAAGTTTGAATTTCTTAAAAGAGGCATATGCAAGCGTAATTTAATGGATTCCAACTCGGCAACAGGAGCAAAAGTTTCATCATAGTCAACTCCTTCCGTTGTGAGTATCCTTGAGCAACAAGTCGGGCTTTGTTTCTAACTACTTCTCCGCCTCATTCAAAGCTTGTTCCCGTATACCCATTTTGTGCCAATGATTGACGCATTTTCAAAGTTTGGGAACCGATTCCATACCTTGTTCTTTTCAAACTGATCAAGTTCCTCTTCCATAGCTTTTACCCAATACTCATCTTTTAAGGCGTCACCAACTTTCTTTGGTTCATATTGAGAGATAAGAGCAAGATTTACATTATTCTTACTAGATGCTCTAGTTTTCATCCCTTCACTGATGTCTCCAATAACAAATTTCGTGGATAGTCGTGTTCGCTTCTCCATTCGTTTGGGATTGTTCCAATAGTAACATCGCCGATCGAGGTGTTTCGAAGTCGACTCATAGTGATGCCTTTTCTTCACGGGGTCCCGTAGCCACCGCAAAGAGATATTTGACTGTCTTCTTCATCTGCAATTTTTTCTTGTCTCGGCCATGTGATTAGTATCATCAAATACAACATGAATAGACTCTTCAATAGATAAAGTACGTTTATTAAAAATTCTATAGGATCTACTAGTAGGAGAATAACCAAGAAATATACCTTCATCACTGCGAGGATCAAACTTACCAAGGTTTTCCTTTCCATTATTGTAAACAAAACACTTACATCCAAAACGATGAAAGTAACTAACATTTGGTTTCTTACCAGTCCAGAGCTCATACGGAGTTTTCTTGAGAATTGATCTAATTAGACATCCGTTTAGAATATGACACGTCGTACTTTCGCTTTCAAACCCCAAAAGTGATGTGGTAAGTTTGTTTCTACGATCATTGTTCTTGCCATATCTTGAAGTGGTTTTGTTCTTCCGTTCAACCACACCATTTTGTTGCGGAGATCGAGGTGAGGAGAAATTGTGTGTGTACCCTTGGTCATTGCAGAATTCTTCAAAAGCCTTGTTTTCAAATTCTCCTCCATGATCACTTTTAATGGAAGTGATGTAATATCCTTTCTCACGCTGAACTTTCTCACAAAAAAACTTAAAATTCTTTAGAGTATCATCTTTATGAGCAAGAAATATTACCTGTGTGAAGCGAGAGAAGTCATCTATTATAACAAATGCATACCTTTTTCCTCCAATGCTAGCGATTCTAGTAGGACCAACAAGGTCCATATGAAGTAGCTGCAAAGGTTTAGATGTAGACACAATATCTTTTGAATTGAAGGAGTTTCTAGTTTGTTTACCTTTTGACACGAATCGCATATATGATCTTTGGTGTAATTGAGTTTTGGCAATCCTATTACAAGATCATGTCTTGCCGTTTCTCAATTAGGCGTATACTTGCATGACCAAGCTTTTGTGCCACATCCACGGATCTTCTCCCATTGAAGCCGACATATATGATCCGTAGGATTTTTGACGAGTCCGAGTATACACATTTTTGTTTTCGCTTTCCTGTGAAGAATTTTTATCCCAGAGGAGTCCTTTATGACACAACCTGTTTTACTGAACCTTACCTCAAGATCAGAGTCACATAGCTTACTTACACTTAAAAGATTGTACTTAAGATCCTTTACCAACCAAACATTAGAAATGTCACAAGCATTATCAAAAGTAATAGTACCAATACCGATTACCGTTCCAGTTGAGTTGTCTCCAAAGGTTACTAATCCTCCATTAAAGTCGCCGATCGATTTGAATAGACTTTTGTCGCCCGTCATATGTCTTGAACACGCACTATCTAGATACCATTTTCCCTTTTTCTTTTTTCTTGTGGTGTTCTGTGACAACTAATTTTTACTTTTGTTTAGGTACCCAAGGGTTCTTGGGTCCTTGATGGTTAGTTTCAAAGCAATTATTTTTCTTGGGTTTCCATACCCATCTAGGTGCATTTGAAAAACAAAATCTACAGTTATGATAATCATGGCCAAGTTTTCCACAACAAAAGCATGTTTGACAAAGTTTTCCTTCTCCTTTACACGGATTGTTTGACCTATGTATTCCAGACTTTCTTCCAGTCGACTTAGAGGTTCTAGTTGACTTATCAGTTTTTAAAAAAGCAATTGTCTTCCCTTTAAGATTATCAGTTATTGGTAAGACCTTTTTCCCTGTAGACTTATTTTCATCAGTTAACTGGTTTGACTTGGCATAACTGTGACTGGAAGATTTCAATAAAATATCTATTTTGGATTGTAAATTGTAAACTTCATTTTGAAAAGAAATTTTTTCTTTTTCGCAGATTTCTAATTTTGACTCCCACTCCTTTTTTTATCTCTTCAATTTCCTATATTCATCAAAGACATTATTTAGGTCTATAAGAGTTTGATCTAATAATTCTTGAGTTTCTTCACATTTAGAGCAGGGATGGGAACTTACCTCATCGTTTTCTTCGAGAGCCATGAAACACACATTTTCAATTTCTTCGCATTCTTCATCCGAAATTTCATCTTCGCTCCAATCGCTGAAAGCTCTTTGTTTTTGATAACCTCTAGTTGGTTTCTTTCTTGTCTCAGGACATTCAGATGCGATATGGCCATATTTTCCACATTCATAACACTTCCCATCATTCTTTGACTGCCCAGTGGAAGCCTTTCCTTTTCTAAAGTTTGAGCTTCCTTTTCTATTATTTCTTGATCGTCTCATGGCTTCTATCACATGCCTGGAAATCATGGCAACTTCTTCTTCTTTAAAGTCATCATCAGATTCTTCAACTTGAGCCTTGAAAGCAACCACTTTCTTCTTTTCATCCTTCTGATATCTTTGAATGTGATTTTTTTCAAATGCTATAAGATTTCCCTTAACTCATCATAAGTGAACTTATCCAGATTTCCATCTTCCAGGACAATTGCTTTGGTTTCCCAAGTTTTTGGTAGACTTCTAACAAGCTTTCTTACTTGTTGAGAGTTGGTGTAAGTTACTCTAAGGGATTTGAGTTCTCTAAGGATCTTGCTGAATCTTGTGAACATTGATTCAATGTTCTCATCGTCCTTCATCATGAAGGCTTCATAATCGTGTCTTAGAGCATCAATTTTTGTTTCCTTACCTTTGATGTTCCTTCGTAGGTGACCTCAAGCTTATCCCACATTTCTTTGGCGGTATCACAATTTGAAATTTTTGCATACCCTCTCCACTTACCGCACAAGAGAGCAAGGCTATTGCCCCGGCATTTATTTGCGGTGTCTCTGTTGTTCTTTGGTAATGTCATGTGATTCCGGATCTATTGTTGAAGTATCCGTGTCTTCCTTGTTTTCGTTTGGTTTTTGGAATGGGTTTGGGCCCTTTCTTAATCACAATCCAGGCTTGATAATCATGTGATTCGTACAAATATTTTGAACCTTTCCTTCCAACGGCAATAGTGTTCACCATCAAGTATGGAGGTCTTGTTGTGGAGTGCCCATCTTGCAATATTGCTCTGTGAATTTGATATCCAACTATTTGATCTTTTCTCACGTGCGGTTAAGCAACCGAAAGTGAGACCTTGCTTCCGATACCAATTGAAAGTGCAAGAGGGGGGGGGGGGGGGTAAATTGTAAATTTTTCGTTCTGTTAGTCGACTAGGTTAGACCGAGTCACCGTTTGCTCGAGAGAACACTAAACGTAAAATGGAAGGTAAATGACACAAAGAGTTTTATACCGTTCGCATTCAATGTGAATCCAGTCCGGGCCCCTGGGTTGGAAGCGGTGATCTCTCGCAAACTTTTCGTTAAAGGTTTGGTACAATCGAGGTTTGAATGAGCTCCTACGTCTACACTCAATCGCTCTTAATCTTTTTGATACAAAGCCTCACAAACTGTATTATAACTCTCCTTTCTTTTTTCTTACACTATAAATCACTTAGACATACAATGTTTATGAAAAGTAAAGTAGAGTACTAGGAGAACGAGACTAAGCATGGTTTATTGTGTTTTGTGGTTGTACCTCTTTATAGGCCGTTTTAGGCTTTTCACGAGAGATCAATCCAAGGGTTTTGATCCTTGGAAAATGGAATTAACGATCCTATTTCCAAGAATAAGGCCGGAGCCGTTGTCGCTTTCTTGTGCATCGAGGCAAAGATTATCAATCAACAAGATTATTACACTTCATGAGATATTCCTTTTAATGTTGGAGATGGCCTTTCCTTCGTTGGAACGATTTTGTACTGCTGGAATACAATGCTGCAGATATCTTTTTCTTTCTTGAATGATGTAGGACAGCTGGTGAATACTACTGTGAGCCGTCATCTCGTTAGGGCTGGGAAGGCTTCACTGGAGTGAGCCCAGCTCGTTGGAGCTGTTTTGTGGGCTCCCATCTTGTTGAGGCTGTTTTGTGGGCTCATATTATTTCTTGTGCAATTCAATTATTATACCTACACAAGTAAAATTGTCATCATAAAAACTTGACACTAACACATGTGTCTGTCTTTGTGGAAACATTAGATCAAGACCTTCACAATTTTCTCTTTATTTTAGTTTTTCTCCGGTGATGCATTCAATTCCTTTACCTAAATGTTGTTATTGGGTTCCTATTTGGATAATGAAGTTTGGGAAGCTTATATTTTGTCTGCAAATCTACTGATCTAATGTGATGCTAATTTTTTATTCCTCCGGTTATGCGAGCTAATGCAAATGTGATTAGTATCGTTGCAAATATGTGGTTTCTGTTGGAGAGTGATCAGATTTGTTGCCATTTTTGTTCCAGTGCAGGCAAAGTGCACGAGAATATCACATACATGTATCCTTTACTTGATTGCCATTGCATGTTTTAGTTAGATGAACACTTGATATGGTCTCTTTCTTTTGGAATTACTACAATGCAGCTTCTGGGTTAGCATAAATAAAAAGCTTCATACATGTTATTTGAGATTTTAGACTATCAAAAATTGTGTCTTGATTGCTTATAACCATCCAGTGGTGGTTTGCGGCCACCAGTCCATCTGAGACAACATTGTTTCAAAGAATCCAACATAAAATGCAGCGATTTCATTAAGAATGGGTCAAAATCTGTTTGCTTGCATAAATAAAGGCAGAATGATGCAGTGTAGACCTCACTGAACAGAAGTTGTGAAGGGATCACCAGTTTATATCCAGACACGGTCTGAGTTCCCATGTAGTTTTGATCTAGGATTTTTCCGTTTCACTAGGAATGTGAATGGACACGTAATTTAGCAGCCATTGTTTCTCAGGAAACATGTTTAGGGCCAACCTATTGGAAAATTTTATTGATTTTGGGCAAGTCTTTTCTGTGATAAAAAGTCTATGCAACAGAGTCCAAAAAGACTTGCGAAATTGATCTATTTTCTAAGCTTTATTGATTGAGGTTGTAATTTCTTTCTTTTAAACAAATATGTAGTTCAAGAATGTTGAGCTAATATGTATCCTTATTTTAAGAAGAGAAAGGTATAAAATCAATAAATCTAAATGTGGGTGCTGCTAAAATGGTTTTGGGAAAGTAGTCGCGCTACTTCTTTTGTTTATTTTTTATCATTTTATATAATTAAGTTTTATATACATGTATGAAAAAATTTACCCATATTATGTTGACTATAATTATATAAAGTCGTTCTGTCGTTAATTCACTATGATGTTTATCACCGCGCGAAGCGCGGGCGTATAACCTAGTTATTTAATAAATGTAAATGCTAAAAATTTTAGAACCCGTGAATTTCAAGTGATGGATCCGCCTCCGCTTCTTATTTTCACATGTACATCTTTGACACATCTTAATGTTTCCGAATCATCTTATAACATGAATTTTACCACACTAATAAAATATAGGCAGATCCCCATCGGGAGACATCTTTGGTGGACAACATCTTTCACTTATACACATCAACTAAGACTTGTACGTATTGAGCATGCAAACTACGGCGAATTCCACTTTTTGACAATCAGCTAAAATTACAAAGTGTGTATAACACACTCACGGGTGACGTGACATGATGACTAATTAAAAGAGGATATGTGGCATTTGGGTCCAGAATAATAATTAGAAATAAATTGTAAGAAAAAATAAAAGAAAACTTGTTTTCAGCAAAAATAGAAAATAAAAAAAGGTATTTACTAAACTCCACTACTCCTTCCCCCCTTTCTTATCCTTTTCCCGGAATCCCCCGCCGGCGTCTTTTCCCTCTTAAACTCAATTTCTTCTTTCTCTTTTTTTTTTTTTTTTTTTTCTTTTGATTTTTTATTTTTAGATCCAATTATTTCGTGATTATAAATTTATTTATCTTTAGTAGAAGAGAGGGAGGGAGAGAGAGAAAAAGAGAAAGTGGTAGTGGTCCCTCTTTTTTCCGATGAACAAGGTAACAGCGGTGAAAATTGTTGGATTAAAAAAAGAAAAGGAAGAGATGATGGTGGTGATTTTTCAGATTTGAAAAGGATGAAAACAACTGGTTATTAGGGTGGTGGTCACCAGGGGCGGATCTACCTTATGCCGAAGATCTCACGTGACACTGCTTCGTCAATTTTTTTTACTGAACATGTATATATAATTACAAGGCAAAGGCAAAATTAAGGTTATATTTCTTTAAGTGACACACCTTGACACTATGGATCACGTAACTTTTATAAGAAAAAAGTGATGCTGCTGGGTTCAAACCCACGACCTCGTAGTGGTTAAGAAAATTATAACCAATTGACCTAAACTCACATTTGCCATTATTATGGACAGTAATTTATTTACACGTAAAGAAGGATCTTTCTCTTCCTTAGTTAATTATATCTTTGTTCTTTTTTATGTTTTCTTTGCCTTTCACCTTCTGTCTCGCTACTTTTAATGAGATTATTTTGATTACATTTCAAAAAAAAAATCTCATCGAGAAAAGTTATAGTATTGCACGTGAATTATGTTTTATTTATATTTGGTTTTAGAACCTCCATTAAAGGAGTTTAAGTTTGGGGAATGATTGGGGGAAAAGAAGAGATTTTTTTTTTTTTTGACTAACTAAAGCTGCTCACGTGTCTGTTTGGTGTGAAACTCACGCAACTTGCCAACCCAGCGAAAAAGTGTCTAAATGACACAGTAGAAGCCTACTTCAGGTGTCTAAATGGAATAATGCTTAGTTGAGGTGTCTAAGTGAAGATCTTTGCCCACTACTGATGTCTCCGAATGGGTTCTGCCTATTATGTATTATGATCATGAGCTATCCCATAAGACTTAGGGGTCGTTTGGTAGATAGTCAAAATTATCCCGGGATTATAATTTCGGTACTAATTTATCCCATCTATTGGGATTATTTTATACCATCTAAAAGATGGTATAAAATAATCCCAGCATAAGTGGGATAAGAAGGTATAAGGTGGAATATCCCAGCACTAATTTTTGTACCGTGTTTGGTACAAGGTATAAATTTATCCTGCACTAATTTTTGTACAATATTTGGTACAAGGTATAAATTTATCCCAGAATAAATTTATACCTTCTACCAAACATGGTACAAAAATTAGTGTTGGGATATCCCAGCTTATACCTTCTACCAAACGACCCCTTAGAGCCTAGTATTACTTGATTTACACAATTACACCATGTCTACATATGACCTACTACTTTTTCCCATAAATATTTATACATCGACTATTCTTTGGCAGCCATTGTACAATGGCTGCTAAAGGTAAAATGAATGGCTGCTAAAGGTAAAATGCTCACACATAGTCAAAGATCAAATTATATATCCACCTTGATTCACAAGATTTTTGTGAACTAGCTAGATAGAGATGTTATTTCAAGTTCAACCAAATTCAAGAGATATATATCCCACAAATAAGCTGAATATTTAGTAGGACTACTTAAGTAATATACTTTAATAGCGTAAATATTTCTTACGATGGTAGAGTAATTTAACCTATCCCATATCATATATTCCAGGTTAGTTACAGTTCTCATGTGGTTATCGATTAATGTTAATCATAGAGATTTATTTTAAATAATTATAACTTATAAATAAGCGTCTTTGATTTTTTTTCTCGAAAAAAGATTTTGAACTTCTTTTTTTGGAATATTGACATGCCCTTAAGCATATATATAGTTCTAGAAAGTAAAGACAAAAAATTATTTAATCACACACGATTAGGACAGATGGAATAACAGATTAGGAAAGCAATTTAGAATTAGTCGTTTATGTAAATGATGATGCAGAGCTTGATTCCAAGTTTAGGAGGTAATAATGTGCCAAAAGTTGGAGGTGGAACAAATTGATACTCATATTTTATTTTGCAGCCTAGTAGGCTTTCTTTTTATTTTCTAGATTACATTAGATTCTATTCAAGGAATGACCTAATAGCGTATCACTTTGAGATTGATGTTCCACCTTCTTATTTAAGAGTCAAATAAACCAGATAAAATAATTAGTGATTTCATATCGCACAATTTTTACTTTCAGGAGTCGTGTGGAATTGAAATGAACAATTAGAGCCATATCCCACGTTTTAAATGGATGAGTATTGTTTTTTATGAATTTCTTTCCTATCTATTATTATATTATAAGAGTGGGTTTGGTCGTCAACCACCCACTCTTCTAATATAGTTAAAGTTAAAATTTAAAAAAAAAATAAGGTGGGATCCATGTAAAGAATTAGAAAAAAAATATTAATATGGGGCCCACGTGAAGAAGTAGGAGACAATTGCAAAAAAAAAAAAAAAGGAAAAAAATTAATGGGGCATTCAAATAATGATAATAAGTTCAGAAAATGGTAAAGGTACGCTTAGAAAAAATTTAAAGAAAAAAACTCAGGAAAAAAGAAATAACGATTTAAATTTAACACAAAAACCGCTAAAAAGTCATAAAACCAAAAGATTTAATACTTATACCTTTGGGTAAGGATAAAAATGCACTAATTTTAGATATATGTCTCACACAAATAATGAGAAATAATATCAAGAAGAAGAAATATAAACGGTCAAGAAACGTATACACATATTTCCTTAAAATGATGAAGTTGGTTTTATACTTTAAAATTTAAGACTACAATAGATCTTGCACACGTGAAAGCTTTTCGGTGTTGTTGAGTAGAAATAGATGATGACATGAAACTTGATAGGAGAAGGTGCATTTCAAATTTTTCAATTGGAGAACCAAACCAGGAAAGTCATATATGGGAGAAGCGGATTAAGTAAAACAATTTATTGACATTTTCAATTACTTGAATTATAATATTTTTTATAATAAAAATTTCATAATTATATTACTAAAAGGTACTCTCTCTCTGTCCTAATTTATGTGACATAGTTTGACTAGGCGTGAAATTTAAAAAAGAAATGAAAGATCTTTGAAATTTATGAAATAAAATAAGTCATAGATATTTGTGTGGATTTAAATCATTTCATTAAAGGTAAAAGAGGAATTTTTAGGTTAAATAATTTCTAAATATAAAAATATATTATTTTCTTTTAAATAAATTAAAAAAATATAATACTATTTTTTATATTGGGTCCGTGTTAACACGGACTTTCATCATCTAGTTAATGAGAAAGAGACGTATCCAGTCCAGATTAATAGGTACCTGTTACAAGAAGTGAAATAATCCAAACAACCGTTCATCCAATTCGTGTGGCAGCTTTTTTCTTAAATTGACCGGACATAAAATGTCATTTTGTTGGTCAGCTTTTTCTAAAGATAATGTTTTCTTGCTTGTACTGGTCTTAAAAAAAATCTTTTTATCTATTTAATCATATGGTGTCCAATTTTCTAGATTTTCTTGGTTAGCTTTTTCTAAAAAATAATGTTTTCTTGCTTGTACTGTTCTTATAAAAAAATCTTTTTATCATGAATTTAATCATATGGTGTCCAATTTTCCAGATTTTCTTGGTTAGCTTTTTAAAAAAAATAATATTTTCTTGCTTGTACTGTTCTGAAAAAAAAAAATCTTTTTATCAATTTAATCATATGGTGTCCAGGCTCCACTTGTGTGATTGATGTAGATTCTTTTTGCTTAAAATTAGAGGTGGTAAATAAACGAATATGATTGAACTTAGACAGAAACGGAAAAGGGCCAAATATACCTCTCTTTATACTTTGAATTCAAATATACCACTTCCGTTATACTATTGGTTAAAATATACTCCCTGTCCCCTTCATTAAAGTTATCCAAGGTAGACATCCAATCCTACATGACACTCACATTTGATTAGGTAAATCTTTTACGTGACATGCCACCTCACCACCCCTAATTCATTTTAACCTCTCCTTTATTTATTCTTCCGCCGCTAAAATTTCTTTTCCCCATTACCGCCAAATAGTTGAAGCTCCGGTAATACAGAAGTTTATTCATGATTCATCTACATAAGAACTAACTAATTTGCATGCTATTAAGAAAAGTTAAAACCGTAAGAAAAATCAAATGTAAAAACACTTGTATGGTGAAAATATTATGGAGACCATTCCAAAGAGGAAAGGAAGGAAAAGAAAAGAAAAAAGAAGCAAAATCCATCAGTCGAAGAAAAGTCAATTCCCTTCACGAATCCAGTCCAAAAGTTCCCTTGCCCAATTTTTCCCTCGTTCCCAATTTATTTAATATTTTTTGTTTTTTAAGAGTCAAACAAATTATTCTTTGACTGTAAATTTTTTTATATGTCTTTTAAATATTTTAAATTATTAATTATGGAGACTTATATTACTTTTTACTTAATTTCCGAATATGTAAAAAAAATCAAAAAATTTAAAGATTTTATGTTCAAATACACGATTAAAAATTAAAAAGTTTGATTCTCGAAAAGTAAAAAGTGTCAAATAAATTGGGACAGAGGGAGGACTTACGAGTATAAAATTTAGGAAAGAAAAAAGAAAAAGAAAACAAAAGACAAAGATAAAAGAAAAGAAAAAGTTCACCACTCCAAAGAAATGTCAAAAGAGCTCTTCACATCTTCTTCTCGCAAGGCTACTAAATTGGCCCATCAAATTCGCTGGAACCTGGGCAAAGCACTGCATTTGAACTGGATTTTTGCCAAAGATATCATTTTGTTTAAACCATATGGTGGTAATAGTGGTAGAGGGGAAAGGAAATTTTAGCCATGGAGAACAAATAGAGGGGAGGGATAAAATGGGTTAGGGGTGGTGAGGTGACATGCCACGTAGCATTCATCTCATCAAATGTTAGTGTTACGTAGGATTAAATGTCCATTTTGGACAACTTTAAACAAATAGAGGGGAGGGGTAAAATGAATTAGGGGTGGTGAGGTGACGTACGCGTAAAGATCCAATTACATCAAATATTAGTCCTACGTAGGATTGGATGTCCATCTTGGACAACTTTAACGGAGGAGGAATATATTTAAACCAATAGTATAACGGCAGAATAATATTTGAACCCAAAGTATAAAGAGTGGTATGTTTGGCCCTTTTCTGATAGTACAGGGGTATAGTTGTCTCTTTTCCGATTAATCAATGAATCAATTCTGCCTAACATTTACATGGGCAAAAATAAGCTGAGTCAAAATGAATTAACTACTGTATAAGAGAGACTATAACATTCTTACCATAGTGATTTGAATGCATTACTTATTAGAAACAAGACTAAATTGGCAGTACAATATCAAAAAAAAAATTTAGGGGTTGAATTTGGATATTTTCATGGGTCAAGGTTGAACATCACCACGAGTCTATTTGTTATTTGTTGCTGATTATCAGCCCATGATCAATCCAAAGTTATTTAAACTTGAGCAGGTTGGACATGTTGAGGGGAAAGCGCTTTCGACAAGAAATTTCTCCCATACCTGAAATTGAAAAGCTGCTTTTGATCCCTCAATTATTTATAGATTTTAATTTTGATCCCTATAGTATTTATCTAAGCACATTTACCCTCCGATCAAATAAAATGTATGTTTTGATCCCTTATATTGGAAATATGTACTTTTTTATGGATAAGGTTTTGACATCCCTCCCTTAACCCCCGGGTTGATATTTAGACTATTTTTAAAATCATATTACCTTTTAATATAGGATGATGCTATAAATTTAACAAAATACATTGATAATTGAATAATTAAACACTTAACAATTCATTTAATTTGTAAACATTTAAAGTCAGAGGGACCAAAAGTGCAAATATCAATGAATTGAATGATAGGCTTTGCTTCACATTTCACATGCTACACATGCATTGTCCTTTGGCTCCTTGCACTCAAAAGGCCTATATAAGAAATAGCGACCTTGATATTATCAGCATTAGCCAGCACTTCTTTTTTCTTGGGACTCCAATAATATTGCTTTCTCTTTCTTGTTATTGCAATTATTGCTACATGGTACATTAGTCTATCAGTTAGTACCTAAACAAAATCACCCAAAAAATGGAAAAATCACATCAGAATGAACACCCAATTAAGGCCTTTGGATGGGCAGCTAGAGACACCTCTGGGGTTCTTTCTCCGTTCAATTTTTCAAGGAGGTACTTTTTATTACTCCCTCCGTCTCGATTTAAATGTCTTAATTTAATTAGCCATGAAGTTTAAAAAATAAAGAGAGATTTTTTAATCTAATACTTCTAAATTAAAGATGTGTATAATTTACTAAAATATCTGTTGAATCTTGTGGTTATAAACTTGCCATGTGGATATTTAAATTGTCAACTTACTAAATATAGAAAAGGTCCCTATTTTTGGGACAAACCAAAATATAAAGTAAGACACTTAAAATGGGACGGAGGGAGTATTTTTCACCAACATTTTATCACTTTTTTCTTTCTTTCTTCTTTATGGATTTTTGGGTTTTCAAATTTATAATAGACGTTTAATTTGGATTGAAATTGGTGCATGCAGAGCAACAAGTGAAAAAGATGTGCAGTTCAAAGTATTGTATTGTGGAATTTGCCATACTGATCTTCATCAGCTCAAGAATGAATGGGGCAACAGCGTATATCCCATTATACCTGGGTAACTTTACACCTTATTGCTTTTTTATGTTTTATTTTTCTGTTCCTTGTGTGCAAAATAGGCTAGGGGCATATACATAATCGTAAGAAAGTTCTACTGTGCATGTAGCCCGTAGGTAATAAAATTTTGTATATATATGTACAACAAGTGTTGAAGCGATTTTACATAAGAATTTTCTAGTGTAATTCTAAGTGATTGAAAAGATGCTTTAAGTTATATGTTGGAATCTCACGTGTGACGGTTTGGCATTTTCTTCTTCTCTTATTAGAATTCCTGACTCCACCACTTAGTAAAGTATCTACTTTTTCGTTAAATTTGCAAGAAATATTCATTACTAGCATTCAGATTGCTGCCGGAGATACTACAAACATATTGATATTTGTGAAAATATCCTAATCTGGGCTACTTTTTCTTCTGTTATCTGTTTTGGATCGACTTATATTGCTCAAACTCTTCAAACATACTGTCGGGTGTGTAACAGATCCTCCAAAATCCAATACGGTGCCGCACCATTTTTGGAGGGTCCGAGCAACATAAATTTGAACTATATGGTAAATTATTTTGAACCTCAAAAAGATTATGTAAATACTTGAGCAGATGTTGTCTTAACACCAAAAGTACAATACTTGGATGGAGGGGGCAGAGGACTGGTAATTTAATTTTGTTCTCTATTGGTCTGTTCTACTAGAGTACGAGTTGATTAAAGTCGATTATGAGATGTGTAGTCGTTCAATTACCAATATAGTTTGAATAAATGAGATCAAAATTTTGTCATATTCAATTGTTTTTCAGGCATGAGATTGTTGGTGTAGTAACTGAGGTTGGTAACAAGGTAAAAAAGTTTAAAGTCGGAGACAAAGTAGGCGTTGGATATTTAGTAGGATCGTGTAGCAAATGCGAAAACTGTTGCAATGATCTCGAAAACTACTGTCCCGGTCTGATAACAACATCCAGTGCTACTTACTCTGATGGAACCATTACATATGGAGGTTACTCGGATCTCATGGTTGTCGACGAGCACTTTGCAGTTAATTGGCCAGAAAATTTGCCAATGGAAGCTGCTCCTCTGTTATGTGCTGGGATTACAACCTATAGCCCTTTGAAATATTATGGACTTGACAAGCCTGGAATGCACATCGGTGTTGTGGGCCTTGGTGGTCTTGGCCATATGGCTGTGAAATTCGCTAAGGCATTCGGAACCAATGTGACTGTTATCAGCACGTCTCTTAGTAAGAAAGAGGAAGCAATTGAGCGTTTGGGCGCGGACTCATTTTTGGTCAGCCGTGACCCTGACCAAATGCAGGTGAATATTGTAACTTTTGACCTTACCTCGATCACTCAATCAACTATGCTTCAATCTCAAACTAGTGCGTCTGATATGACTTTACACCACTAATTTTAATTTGTATGTGTACATATGAGCAGACTGCAGCAGGATCACTTGATGGCATCATAGACACAGTCTCTGCAACTCACCCTCTTTCTCCATTGATTAATTTGTTGAAAACTAACGGGAAGCTCGTGATGCTTGGGGCGCCAGAAAAACCACTAGAATTGCCCGTGTTTCCCTTGCTTTTAGGTATGTTCCTTTGATCGACGAAACACAACTTTTGGTTAAAACTGAATTTTTTTGATAACACAAGTGCATGTAATGTGCAAAAACAGGACGGAAGCTAGTGGCAGGGAGTGGGGTAGGAGGGGTGAAGGAGATACAAGAGATGGTAAATTTTGCGGCAGAACAGAACATAACACCAGATGTCGAAGTCGTGCCAATGGAGTACGTGAATACAGCGTTGGAGCGTCTTGTGAAATCGGATGTGAAGTATCGTTTTGTGCTTGACATTGGCAATAACAAGGGTTAGATGAGACTTTTTGTTCTCGCTGTGTGTTTGTATTTTAGGCAAGAAAATGGTGAGTTCATGAGGGAATTACATAGTCCGTTGCATTTTGCATCCTTAATGTGTGTTCTGTTTTGTGATTTGCACCCTATCCTATTTTATTTTATGACTTGCACCCTAACCTCTTCAACTTTTAGCAAAACAATAAAATTACTCTTTCTAAAAAAAATTGCATTGGGGCAAAATTGAAAATAGAAAATAGAAAAGACAAAAATAAAACATCAAATAAGAAAAGAGAGTTCAAATTTTAAAACGTAATAACATCTTTCTTCAACAAGATGACTACAAGGTAAGTTCATGCACTTACTGGTCTTTTATAAATAGGTTCACTAGGTTGCCTATGCTCAAACTATGATTACCCTCGATTTTCTGCTCTGAGGAATGAGAGAATTTAGAGCTTTCTTTGCAAATTTAGTGAGTTTTTCTTCTTTTGATTCCGGTGGGGTTGGGAGTTATTATAAACTTCATGAACATTCAGTTGGCCTTTTCTTTGCTCTTCTGCTAACTTATACTGAGTTTCAGCGCAATTATATCTGGAAATCAGTTTACGAAGGTTTTCAATTTGAAGATTCCATTTAGGATGCCTATCAAAAAAAGTAAAATCTATATTTTGATTTTATTCTTGTAATTTAAAGAAAACTCTGATGACTTCTGCAGTTTTTAATGTCGCAAACTTCAGGGACAACTAGGATTAGGGTACTTAGAACTAATGAGGTTTTCTCCAGATTAATGCTTTTGATAAGTGAAATTCCCATCTTGGATGTACATATGATGATAAATATGGTTAATGCAGCTAAAATAAAACCAACAAAAGGAACCAAAAAGAAATTGGCGGATATAGTTTATGCACTATTGGGTCTGCTTTGTAGCTTCATCACTTTATATGCATTTAATATGTTTTATAAGCCTTTTGGTTCTCAATTTCTTCTGGATTTGTGGATAGCACCAAGGAAAAGGGAGGAAGTCTAGTGAAAAGGGCCACCAACTTTAATCATTAGCTTGGAAGTTTTCGTCACTAAGGAGCACTGTGCAACTACTGTTTGTCTCCTGCAAGGGATGAATTTGATGGTCGGGAGTTACAAATACCCAAAAGAATTATAATAAATAAAGAACAATCTCAAAAATCAGAAAAGTTGTATGCAAAAATAAATAAACAAATATAAGAAAAGATGATCTATTATTTGTATTTCCAGTTTTGCCCTAGTGAAAATTTTAAAAAAAGAGAGTAATTTTATAGTTTTGCAAAAAGTTGAAGAGATTAGGGTGCAAGTCATAAAATAAAATAGGATAGGGTGCAAATCACAAAACATAACATACATTAAGGGTGCAAAATGCAACGGACTCGGGAATTACATACCATTCCTTTCTACTACTCTTATGTTACTTCATACGACACGATAATAAGTATTTGGAGAATCAATAGGATTTTTCATTGACTACGATTTTTTCTAGTATTATTACAATATATAAATTATCACACACTACTAGAAATAAAGGGTTTTCCCGCCTATATGGAAATTTATGCTATAAAATATGATTTTCCCACCGAACCAGATCACTGGGAAAACGCATGATGGGAAAGGTTCCCACTGAAACGCTAAGAGACTTCCTGTTTTTCCGTGTAAAAACACTATTATTTAGATTTTTCCCACCGACATTCAGTGGGAAATATTCATCGAACATTTTTCAGTGAGAAAATAGAGATTTTTTCATAGTGACACATTATGAGTTATATTGTTATTTATGTAGTTTCCACATATGTAAATTTTTGTTTAAAAGAACCTGAAGAATATTTTGCCCAAACATCTCATCAGGTCGAAAATTAAAAGTAATTTGACCCTCGTACTCGGACGCACAAGTACGCATAAATTGAATAAGGGATGGGGCATAATATTTCTTGACCATACTTTGAGTCCTATTGAACTCTGAGTGAACACATTAATGGCAGATAAGTAATAGTACTTCCTTTTTCTTGTTTTAATCTACGACAGATGGAATAAGAAATTAGGAAAGAAATGTAAAATTAGTTATTTATATCAATGATGTAATATTTCGTTTCAAGTTTAGAATGAGCCAAAAATTGGAAGGTAAAGTTAACAGATATATTTATATATTAGCTTGTTTCGCAGACTAAAGTAGACCTTTTTCCTCTTCTTTTCTTTGTGATCTTGATTCTATTCAAAGAATGACGTAACACTTGATGTCCCATTTTTAATCTAATTTAAGCAATGTCACTCGTGACATATTTGACAAAATAGATTCAGTCCAAAGAGGTGTGACTTTCGGACGATAGAATCATGCAACTTAAGTATAGAGTTTAGTTCTGTGTATCAACAGTGTTCCACATATGAGATTACACTAAATATATTATTATTGTTGTATCAATCTTGTGAAAAATAGATACCCTATCGGATCATTTAAAAGATAATTATAGTAAATTCTATTTAATAAGTAGCATTGATTGTTAAATTTTTCATATATTATAAGAAATTTATTATAACATGTTAAATTATACTGAAAAGGGCCAAAAATGCCGTTGGACTATCAAAAAAGATTTAAAAAAATATTCTTCATCCATCTATTGGACTAAAAATACTCTTCTTCCATCTATTTTGGTTTGCTTACGCCCTTAAAACTAACAACCTTTTTATTATTATTATTATTATTTTATTATTATTATTATTATTATTATTTATTACGTGGCACCTCCCTATTGGTTGAAATGAAAAATCACCGCACCTGATCTTTTCCCTTCGCCCCTACCCAACGACCCAATTCCCATTAAAGCAAAACATCAACACATTGAGAAGATTCAAACATGAAAAAGCAGTTCTACATAGGATCTTCCTAATTGAGTTGGAACTAATTAAGGTAATAATTTCACGATGGAGTTTGTCAGATTGGCTTACAACTTTGACTATGTTGGTCTTGTACTACTCTTGCTGGGGTTGAGAGGAATATTCAGAACAAATCGACGGCAGTAGAACATGATCTCTTCTCAGTCAAATAAGGGTAAATCCATCAAACAAAAGTGCATTACCAATCACCAAGAAAGCTAAATATTGTCACTCCCTTGCTCCAGTGAAAGTTTTGGGTGTGAAACTAATTTAAGGCTACGACTGATAGGCGCGTATGGTCGGCGATTTATTCTCGGACCCCGCGCATAAGGGAGGCTTAGTCGCTCCGGCACCTGCCTTTATTTGTATCCATAAATCCATTGAAGTAGGTTTATTTGTTTCTCTACTTGCCTATCAAGTATATTACTATAAACAAAATAAAAGAAACATGTTTGATAATAGACTGCCGGGGGGATTTGCAATTCCCCTGTTTGAATCTTCTCGATGTCATGATGTTTTGTTTTAATGGAAATTGGGTCATGGTTCATGGGTCGTTGGCTCGGGGCGAAGGGAAAAGATCCGGTGGGGTGGGTTTTAATTTCAACCAATAGGGAGGTGCCATGTTATAAATAATTGACGAGGCCAAAGTGCATAGGAAAATTTGCTCGTACTCTGTTAAATTCTAGTATATTTAAGATATCGTCCCACAGAGATTGGAACCACCTAGGCTACAGATGTGTATTGTCTTGGGTACTATTTGAGAGAATCAAATTGATGAAAGGAGATGTTTTTGAAATTATAAATTACTTAAAATAAAACAAACAACTTATTAGAAAATTTAAAAAGAAAAGAGTTGGGAGTCGTTGAATCCACTTAGTACAATTATAATAAAATCTCATTCTATTAAATTCCCTAAAAGAATAGAAAAACTTATTTGACTTGATTTGTGTTATGAGTAATAAAGACCTCTTGCGATTAGCCCTTAAAATCACTAAACTTATTTGAAACAATTCCTCCGCGAGAATTAAGCGAAAGAAATAAGATAGAGACCTCAAATCATTAAACTTATTTGAGTCAATCCCTCCGTGAGAATTAGGACCGAAAGAAATAAGATAACAATTTTAAACTAACAAAATTATTTGAATTAATCCCTCCGTGAGAATTAGGACTAAAAGAAATAATATTGAGATTTTTGAATCAATAAACTAGCTTGAATTAATCCCTCCGTGAGAATTAGGACTAAAAGAAGCAAGATCAAAGATTTGAATATCAAGACATGAAAAAATTAAAGTAAAGATACTATTATAACATCATACCAAGCTTCTTCAACTATCCAACAAAAAGAAACTACTCCATTAAGGAGTATGTAAGAAAGAAATTAAAAGTAAAATACTACTCCTACAAATATGAAATAAAAAGAAGAGAAATAGAGCAAAGACTATTTCTTGTGTCTTTCTCATGGATTGGATTATATCATTTCTAAGCAAAGTGATGCCTCTATTTATAAGAAAATCTAGTGTCTTCCCCTATGAATGCATTCCTTACAGTAGTGCTCACACCTGTGACCTTACTTGACGGGAGTGAGTATGAAAGTGGCGGTCACACCTGTGGATTTTAACACTTAATGTTACAACGTAGATTTTACAACTTCTTTCTTGAACAACTTGACGGGTGTAAGTATGAAAGTGGCGGTCACACCCGCGGATTTGTAACTTCTCCCAATGTTGTCTTTATGTAATTTCCACATGTGAAATTTCACGGTTGTTAACATGGACTTGTGGTTGCACCCATGAAATATTTTCTTATCTCTTTGGCATTTGCTTATTTTCATTCTTCCGAGATATTCTTTTTCTTGCAAGATTCTATTAGAAAATATGCGAGAATAAGATATAATTATTCATGTTTTATTTTAAAACTTATTTTTTTATGTATAAAATTACATGAATAATTTACACCCAACAATAATAAAAATAAAAAATAAAAAAGAGGGATGTTAGTTTTAAGGGCATAAGTGAACCAAAATAGGTGGAAGAAGGCTATTTTTAGCCAATAGATGGATGAAGGGTATTTTTAAGGGAAAACATCACTCAATACCCCTAAATATTTACCCGTCCATGTCCCTTTCCAAACTATTTTCGCTTCTGCTCCCACCGGCTAGAAATATTTACCCGACATACCCCTAGACCAAACCCCTTCCTCCGTGATACCATCGCAATATACTTATATATCACGATGGTATCATGGAGGACTGAGAGAAGGACTGAAACAATCCTCCATGATACCATCTCAGTATATTTGTATAACATGCTGGTACCATGGTCCTGAGGAGTGTCTCACTGAAGGACTGAAGTAATTCTTCATGATACCATCACAATATATGTATATAAGACGATGGTATCATAGAGGTTATTTTTTTTCCAGAAAAGTGTGTCATTTTTAATAAATGAACATGATCATTCATAATACCGTCTCGGTATATTTATATACCATGATGGTATCATAGAGGATTAAGAGAAGGAATGAAGCATCTTCCATGATACCATCTCAATATATTTATGTACCATGATGGTATCATAGCGGACTAAGAGAAGTTAGAAAGATCTTTCGATACCATCTCAAGATATTTATATACCATGTTAAGAGTATCATAACTTGGTTGGGGGGGGGGGGGCATTTGGGGTAAATATTTTTGATTTTTTCTGGGGGTACGAAAGTAATGGGGGTATGAGCGGGTAATTATTTTAATTTTAAGGGGGCATGCATGATATTTTCCCAATTTTTAAACCTTTATGGATAGTCTAAGAGTATTTTTGGCCCTTTTCAGTAAATTATAAAGTATTAATAATACGAAAAGTTTTATTATACTATGATCAGTACATAGGATCTAAATCAATATATAAAGTAATTAATTTCACGTCGCACAATTTTGACTTTCAAGAGTTGTGTACTCTTCAAAATTGGCAACCCCATCAATCCTATCTCAGATGAATCACCTTAACATAAATTTTCCTTTGTGATATTCACATCCTAATGGTTTTATGGGTCTGACGTAATATTTGAAAAATAACGGACGAGATAAGTATTGTAATTTATACATAAGGAAACAATAATTTATTCCTTCAACTAATATGGAACACGTCCACAAATACAAAGCACATTATAACAAAATTAAAAGTTGATGGAAGGAAATACAATAATAAAATATAATTACCTCGAGATTCCTTTATTTATTTCACTAGTCGTCAAGTAAATTACTTGCCATATACACGAATTACACAGTATGATTGATAGTCTAATATCGTACTTGGGCTACATATATCATTCCAATATCTCTAAATAAATCACCTTTGTTTTTCTTACGGTTCAATCACATAGAACATAGGAAAAGAAACGGAGTTTATCTTATTGTTTTAGAAGGAAAGTCAAAGAGATTGAGAAAACGTACTTAAACAAGATAATACTTGTTTAAATGACATAACTATTATTCCAAATAGGGGTCTTTTTTTTTCTTTCTTTCTCTTTATTCTATTTTATCTTATTATCTATTGTTTTAGAAGGACAACCTATTATTATTTTCTCTATTGATCTAAACTGACTAGTATATATAAATTTATATTTCTATGAGAAAAAAATATTCCACCGACAATTTTTATTCCGAATTGTAATGGATCGAGATACTATACTCAAGTGGTAGGGTCGACGCTGCATTTATTCTCCTTTACACATAATTAACTTATTTTTTAGTAGTTTGATTGCAATTCGATTTGATCAAGATATTAGCTCTTTTTTTTTTTTTTTGATGTGTACTTTTAAATTTATAGTAAGAAATAAATATCAACAATTTTCGGAAAAAATATATAGTTTAAAAAAGTTGGCACAACGTTCCTCTCAAACAAGGGTGTGTTAGGTATGAAGAAAATTATTGTGCTATGGAATTAAAATAGCCTATTTGTCATTTTATAGAGCTAAAATATGCTCCTTTAACTTGTTTTTTTCCTCCAAATTATTGATTGTCACCGACTCACTGATTATATCTTTGAAAACATGTGATGTATCAAACAGAAGGAGCTGTTAGCAAATGACAAATGTAAAATAATCTGAAAACGATTTGAAATGAGATTAGTGCCTGCCTAATTTTCTGCAAAATGTATAATGAGAAAGGGATATATGGAGTCCAGATTAATTCACAGAGACTGGAATCAATATTACGGCACTTAAGTCATTTGGATCCAATATGTTCGATGTGAAGTTTAATTTTACGTGTAAATATTCACCAGGTTATGAGTTCAGCGGGGGAGTCAGGATTTTCACCTACAAGGTTCAAATATATGAAGAAGTAAATACATGATGAAGCCAAGGGTGTTCAATATTCTCTCTCTCTCTCTCTCTCTCTCTCTCTCTCTCTCTCTATATATATATATATATATATATATATATATATATATAAAAATAATAATTTTAATCTTGTATATACAATGTAATTTTTCGCCCCTAGCTCCACCCCTGGTTACGACAAATGATAGGTTTGAACTCGTAATTTTAAAAATATTATGGGTTCAAAGCTACAAGACTTTTAGATTTAACACATAAAACTTAAGTTTTTAATCTCTCTATATGTTCGCGTGTGTGTATGCATATGGTAACGTAAGCTCCAAAGAAATTTGAAAATATATTTGTTGGAAATCTGGAAATTCTTGAAAAAGTCCCAAGGATATTTCTTGATTGGAAATCATTCTAAAAAAACTAAGATAGAATCTAACACAAAGATATAATTAAAAAAAAGACATTAATGAAAAGGATCAAAAGACGTACTTATCCTAAAGATATTTCCTCCCGTTATATGGGTCCAAATATATTCAAGTTGTCCAAAGTGGACATCTTCTTCTAACATAAAACTAAGAGCTAGAACCTAACAAAGATATAATTAAAAAAAATCCAGCACATTAATAGAATATGGGGAAAAGAACTTTTTTGTTCATCTAGGTTAGCCAAAATTAGAAAAGAACTTGGGATTATGAGCTTGTTTGGATGGGCTTTGAATTATAGTGAATTATTATTGAAGGTGTTTATTGATGATGGGATAGTGGAATCAGTGTAACTACACCGTTTCTAGTTTCAGTTTTTTTTTAGCTCACCAAAATGTTAGTGCCACATGTAAGAAAATGTCCACTTTGGACAACTTAACGGAGGAGGGGTATATTTGGACCCAAAATATACCGTATGCAGATATTTGAACCAAAGTATAGATAAAGGATATTTAACGCCATGTCGGGGGTATATTTACCCTTTTTTTTGGGGAAAAGAACTTTTGTTCATCTAGCCAAAATTAGAAAAGAACTTGGGATTATGAGCTTGTTTGGATGGGCTTAAAAGCAGCAATTTTTTTTTTTTTTTTTTTTTTTGCTTATAAGTCAAGTTTCAAACACCCAAAACATTCAAAAAAAAGCCTAAACATTCAAAAATAGCTTATAAGCTAATCCAAACGGGCTCTATATATGATTAGGAAGACCCGTAGGTAACGTTTTGATCTATTGCCATTGAAGAATTGTAATGATTGTAGTTCAAAGTGGCTATGAATATAGAGGCTGCTAACGTTAGGAATTGTCATATAATAAGACTAATTAAGGGTAGGCATTCAATTATAATAAACGTAATTAAAGACCATTAACAAGGCTTCAATAGAATCAATATAGAAAAGAGTTTTGAGTAATTCTTTAGAGATATCAAAAAATAATTAGTTTTTCAGCATGGGGTCCCGACCCAGATGTAGAGTGGCGACGCCGGGTACATATGAACGCACTATTTTTTATGCGGAGTAAAAATTTATTAAAATTGTAATAAATGACAGGTCTGAATTTAAAATTTTAAATGCTAAAAACGTTAAAGAGTTGAACCAATATTAATCTTGTATTCGCCTCCAACTAAAAATTACATTTTCTAGAAAGTTGTCTTACATCCAAATGTAGTCATGCCTATAAAATGCTACATAACATCTACTTCTTCGTACTCTTTTCGTCTATGACTTATCATTTTATTTCAGTTATGTTTAAAAAAAAACACACACTATGTGTACACTATTTGTGGAGGATAGGCTGTATTTTGAAGAGATATAATCTTCTCATAAAAATTCACGATTAATTTTATACAATGTGATTTGATAGATACTTTTATTTTACTCACAAACAATGATATATGTATAAGTTTTGGGGGAATGAACATGTTATCTTATGCGAGAGAGAGTATGAAAAGTAAGAACGCATGCACTGAATAATAAATGGGGAATGACAAAAAGATAATCTTCATAATAGTAAGCAAACTTTTATTTTGTTTAAAGGCATACCTATATTTTAAATAATACATTGTACTAATTTGTATCCCATATATCAAACTAAACTAAACATTCAACAAGAAATAATTTCTGCATTACAATATTTACATTACTAATCCGTGTATTATTCGCCTGTTTATTACACTCCTATACATTGATTTGTGTACAAGTTGTCATTAAATAACGACCCCGCTGTATTTAAATAATTTAAAATTTTAAGTACATACAATAGGTATTGCCGTCAGACTTTGGTTGCCTAGCTATAATAGTAAATATTATACTCTATCCATCCATAAAAGGCAAGTTGTACAGATAAGCCATGACGATAGCATTTGAATCGCACCTCATCGACTACGTCATCAACCATATACTCTATGGCCTATTTATACTGATCGAAATTAATACATTGATCACCTATTACTTACTACTAAATTTATTGTAATATCTCCCAAAAATAAAAACCAAGAAAATGGAAAAATCACATGAGAATGAACACCCAGTGAAGGCCTTTGGATGGGCAGCTAGAGACAGTTCTGGGGTTCTTTCTCCTTTCAACTTTTCAAGAAGGTACCTTAACTTTTTTTGTTACATGGTACACTTTAACACTATCAGGTCATGATCTAGAGGTATAAGGTATTTATGGGTAGTCATCATTAGAACTTAAATTTGTAATCTTGAAAATAAGATAGGTTACCTGCTACAATAGATAAAGGTAACCTGATAATGTAAAAATTCCTTACAGTACTGACAATACCGTTTATAACTTAAACTCATCTCTTAAACTCATCTTTTTAAGGCTACGGAAAATTCTAATAGAGGTTAAATTTGGGTTGAAATGGGTGCAGGGTGACTGGTGAAAAAGATGTGCAGTTCAAAGTATTGTATTGTGGAATTTGTCATTCTGATCTTCATCAGCTCAAGAATGAATGGGGAAATAGCATATTTCCAATGGTACCTGGGTTAGTTTCCATTTTCTTACTTTCTTATTCTATCTTATACGTGACATTTTTGTTTTTAGTCTTATTAAGAATGATTGAAATTTATTTTATATATATACTTGTAAACTTTTTAACGATGTCATTTTTGTCATAAAAATGTTAGATCTCACATCAGTTGGGAATTCAAAGATTAATCTCCTTATTTGATTTCAGTCAATCTTCACCGCATTAACTAGTTTTCGGGGTTTAGTTAGGGGTAATGTCCATTTTCTTATCATGGTAGAAGAATCTAGGTTCATCCCAGTTTCTTGATTTGCCTGATGTTGGACTCCATATTGTATGGTCCACGCTCCAAATGTCTAGTCCTGGCATGCACCGTTTTAGATCTCACATCGGTTGGGAATATAAAACGTGTTTCTTTATATGATCTTGGCCAATTCTTACGGCATGAGCTAACCTAAAATTTGGGTTGAGTCAAGCCCAAGGTCCATTTTCTAATAAAAAAGTTTCAAATATATTTAATTTAATACTACGTGTTTGGAACACAATTAAACACCATCATATAAAATGGAGTATCTACTTAGATGTTATTATATACATGAAGGGCTCTACATAAAAGCGAAATTTAAAATCATGGAGAAATCAAAGTTATTGTTGCCCTGGCAAATGCTTAAGCTAATTTCAAGTTACGGGTTCTTCACTGGAGTCAGAAAGATTGGATTATACAATTAAATTTGCAGATATTTTTTTTGAAGACAGCAAGTTCCAAGACAATTATTTCTTTCACTGCAAGAAACAGAATACTGCTTGAACAATTCAATTATACCTTGATCTTGCAAATGTAAAGTGAAATAAAACTTAAAACTCATACTATTAAGCTTTATATGCTACTACAGTTCTTATTTAATAAGAAAGAAATTTTGTGGGTAATTGTCAATTTCTCTCACAGGCATGAAGTTGTTGGTGTTGTAACTGAAATTGGTAGGAAAGTGGACAAGTTTAAAATTGGAGACAAAGTTGGAGTTGGATGCTTAGTAGGATCATGTCGAAAATGTGAAAATTGTGACAACAATCTCGAGAATTACTGTTCCAATCAGATAATGACATACAACGGCATTTACTCCGATGGAACCACCACGCACGGAGGTTACTCCGATATCATGGTAACGGACGAGCACTACGTGGTTCACTGGCCGGAAAATTTGCCAATGGAAGCTGCTCCTCTGTTATGTGCTGGAATTACAACTTATAGCCCATTGAAATATTTTAGGCTTGACAAGCCTGGAATGCACATTGGTGTTGTTGGCCTTGGTGGGCTTGGCCATATGGCTGTGAAATTTGCCAAGGCGTTCGGGACCAAAGTTACTGTTATTAGTACATCTCTTAGTAAGAAAGAGGAAGCAATTGAGCGTTTGGGTGCGGACTCGTTTTTGGTCAGCCGTGACCCTGACCAAATGCAGGTCAAATCAATCAACTATGCTTCAATCTCAAATTATAACGTGACATAATTAGAATAATACTAAAATTTATTTGTACGTGTAATAAGAGCAGGCTGCTGCGGGATCGCTTGATGGCATCATTGATACTGTCTCAGTAATTCACCCTCTTCTTCCATTGATTAATTTGTTGAAACCTCACGGGAAGCTTGTGATGGTTGGCGCACCTGAAAAACCACTAGAGTTGCCTGTATTTCCCCTGCTTTTGGGTATGTTTCTAGACAATTTCTATCTATACATTTTTTTTTATTTGAACCAAAAAAAATTGACAAGGATATAATGTGTATAACAGGAAGGAAGCTAGTGGCGGGGAGTGCGATAGGAGGGATGAAGGAGACACAAGAAATGGTAGATTTCGCGGCGAAGCATAACATAACACCAGATGTTGAAGTCGTGCCAATGGACTATGTGAATACGGCATTAGAGCGTCTTTTGAAATCGGATGTGAAGTATCGTTTTGTGCTTGATATTGGTAACACATTGAACAAGAGCTAAGATGGGTACTTCTTGTTTCTGGCATAACTATGTTTTTAAGTCAAGAAAATGAGAATTGGGGTCGATCCTATGTGCGTCATAGGCTTATGATTTTGTTTTAAGCTTGCATGTATTGGTTTTTATTTCTTATGTTTTGTGTATCAAAAGGAAGGAGTCAGAGAATAAATACGATATTGTGTTTTATAGTTTTGACACTCAAGTTTCATTTAAGTTTTAAAAAAGAGCAATCTTAAAACTAAAACTTACTAGCGCCCGATGTTTACACTTTGTACCAATTTATCATAGCTAAGCCATAAATTGAGATGAGAACGTGTATTAAGTGACTCTAATTCAGTGATAAAAGTGTATGTGAAGACACGTGGCGGAAGCATCATGAGCGTTGTCCCATTTCCCAATAAGAGTTTGGATGTGAGCTATAAGCTGCTAGGAGCCAAACGGGTGTATGCCCTTGCCTTGCCATTTTGACTGATCTTTTCCCACGTGACTAGGAATGCTCATTAGGATGGGGGAGTGTCACAAGCCGCTCAAAACACCCCAATTTTTGGACTAACAAAATGTGCCAAAGATAGCCGATGTGAGGCGCGACTTATGTCAGTGACCGTCATATATTCATTGGATTTGTGTAAATAACGAGTGCGGGTAAATTTTTACGCATAAACAAGTGTAGTTTTGACGCAACCCGTTTTCGACTTTCTTAATGTATGTATGGAGTAGAGCGAAATGCAATAAACAATATCATCAAAACTAAGAAGTGGGACGGAAAGAACTATTGAATCCTCTACCATTGATATTGAAGTTTAAATTACTCTTACAAACAGAGAAGACTCAAGAGAATAAATATGCTAATTCTTCAATTCATTGATGAAAATGCACAGAGTACATCAGTATTTGTACAGAAGCAAAATGAGAAATAAAAGAAAACAAATATTGTGATGAATTCGATAGTTTAAAACTTCTTTCTACCCCCAATTCTTGAGCTCAGATATTCATGGTCACATGATGAAGCAAATACTTACTCTTTCGTCCCAATTTGGGAGGTGTTTGGATTTCTAAGGTCAAATGAATTTTCTAGGACCATAATTTTTTCATATGCCTTTAAAACATTTTGTATTATTAAATTATGACTTATAGTAATTTTTACGTAGTTCTCAAATATCTAGATTTTATCTTAAAATACTTAAAGACATTATGTCCGCATTCACGGTGAAAAACAAAAAATTTGGCTCTCGAAAACCGAACTAGTGACACATAAGTTGGGACGGGAGTACATTACAATAATGTAAAACCATGAAAACTTCTTGTTCTTGGCGTTGCTGATGAATTTGGACTTGTTAATATAAGAGTGTTTGAATGGACTTATGGCTTATGCTTATAAGTCATAAGTTAGGAATCCTAACTTATGGATTTTGGCTTATTTCTTATCTTGATTTAAAAATAAATGCTTAAAAACCTTGTTTTTATCTTATTCAAACACTACAAATTAAAGTACTCAAAAACTATTTTGACTTAAAAGCACCTAAAATAAGCAATCCAAACAGGTTCTAACGCTTTGTAACATTCACATGTGGCCTTCCTAGTCAAATTATGTGGATTATCCAACACATACACATGTCGTGATCTCGAACTATTATAGAGAACACACTTTTATTTATTTAATTATATCTTTATTTTTTTATAATGTGTGACAATGAGACTCAAACCTAGGACCTATGCTGGATCCGACACCATGTTGAGATATGTGACTATCTCATTTAAGAGCTTTAAGTTGTTAGAAGACACACTTTTATTTACTTGTCTTCAAAATTAATCGGCACCTCATTAGCTAGATTTTAGGGTTAAATTTTAGTCTTAGGTTTGTTTACCCAATGTAGGGCTCACATTATATTGTTCATGCTCCAGTTGGCAGGCATTAGCATGTGAGACCGGAGATATTAAATATTACCCACATCGGTTGTGGAGGAATGGATAGGTGTCTTTAATTTATATGGTTTTGATAATCTTCATCTCTTGGGTGTTTTTTGGTGCATGGTATAAGTTGGGATATCCCAGATATAAATTTATACCTTCTACCAAACTGAGTATAAAATGAAACACAATCTTAAGGATGGAATATCTCACTTTATCCCACTAACCTTGGGATTATTAATCCCATCTCTTAAATGAGATAAATTAGTCCCGGCATAATTTGGTCCGCGTACCAAACGACCCCTTAGAGCCATCATTTAATTAAACAGTCAAACCTCTCTATAGCATGTTGGGTTCGAAGAAGCAAAAATCTTTTAATATTTTTCTTATAAGAAGAACGATTATTATACACTATAAAAAAACTTATTTATAATTTTTACATTTAAATAATATTTAGTTCTTATAGGAAGAAAAGATGCATATATAAAATCTAAATTTATTATTTTTAATTGCCAAATTATAAACTTAATCACACTTTATATAATGAAGGAAAATCGCTTAATGAGGAAATATATATTCATATAATATTCTTGTCATTAATTGTGTATTAAAATATGAAAATATTTGGTCAAAATCTCCAGACCTATTATTCATAATCTTAGAGACTTATATATCTATAAAGATGATTAATCATTATATTGTTAAAAGATTGTACTATTATAAAGACACAAGATTGAAATGTCTCATTTTACTTTCTTGTGTCTTTGATTGATTAATCATTATATTTTATAATCAGCGATGAATTATTCGGATAATAAATTTATATATGTATAAAGATGATTAATCATTATATTGTCAAAAAAGTATACTATTATAAAGATTAGGACAAGTAATTTAAATGTTTTAAAATAATTTACTTTCTTGTGTCTTTGATTATATAGATCTTTAAAAACAAAAAACAAAAAAAACCATTCGACGTACTATTATATTAAAAATCGTTATTCTTTGTTATAGGCAACATTTTCTTATATAATTATATATTATCTATAAGAGTGATAAAATATAACATATAAATATCAAGGTTGAAAAAACTTGGTTATTTTATTGATTAAAAAAAAATTAAATTACATAAGGAATTAATCATTTATTACAACCTTTAGTGTACTATCATAAGGACACAAGGGGGATTCGAACGTCATTCACCAACGTTATTGAAAGATAAAGATAACATAAAAGTTTATTTAAATAGCCAACCAAGCGAATTTGACATGAGTATTATGTTAAAACTTAGATTTTGAATTTAGAGAGTTAATTTGTTATTTTTGCTTGTTGTTTATTTTTCACGGATGTTAATTGTGGGTTTGAGATTGTTTAGATACACTCTTTTAAGTTAATCAATGAAAACAATTGACACATAAGTATCCCAGTAAAATAATGTGTTATTAAATAGCCATTCCCCTTTAACATATCTTGAAGGGACAGTTTTTAGAATTTTAGAAATTATTCTCAGTATTTTTTTCAACTCAAAGTTTAAATCGTTTTCACTTCTATATAGTGCAGACCATATAAAAAGAATGAATAACAATCATCACTTCTATATACTGCAGACCATATGGAAAGAATGAACAACATGAACTTCAGCCCTGAAAAAGATAATAGTTTCAAAACAACTGACATTCTAGAAGATTAAATTACTCCACAATTCTGCAAAATCTACTAATTTTCCCTTGCTTCCAAATGACAAAACAACAAAAAATATATTCTTTGACTGTTGTTTTCTTCTTCTAAATTTGTTAAATCAATAACATTGAGGAAAAGCTATTTATTCTTCCCACTCAAAACCCGTAAGAACAAAATGAAATCAGGAAGTCTCAAGAGACATCGAAAAAGCAATGAAAGAAAAGAAAAGGAGAAAAGAAACACGAGAAAAGAGAAAAGAAACAGGAGCAAAATTTTGAGCAAAAATTAAAAGAAAACTGGGAGCAAAAATTGTAGACTCTGGTTGTCTGTTACGACTTGCGAGTGGGATGAAGAATTTTCTAGAGCATTAGCTAAGAGGTGAGATTTATCAAAATGCCATTATTTCTGAATTTACAAAATTGCCCTTGGACGACCATCTTGGCTCTTCTATATAGTAGAAACTAGATGGCCCGGGCCCGTGCAAGGCACGGGCGAAAGTTGTTATATAAAAGTGGTCCGACTTGGAGTTTTAACTAAAAAAAAGGAATCAGTACCATGAAGTTAAATATTACTTATAAGATAATATGCTTCATATTGTGCGGAACAAAGTTATATTATTACATTGTCAAGCTTGCTAGAAAAGGAAAGTGAAATTCTTGGTTGTGGAAAAAGAAGAGAAAGTTGTATAGGTTGACGTCCGGATTCTTTGGTTGGGATGAGGGATGCGACTTGGGTAACAAGTTTGTGATTGCAAAGTTCATCTAGCTTCTCCGGGTAATGCTTAAGCAATATGGGTCAAACAGATAGATGCATGCTCTAATATTTCTGGAGACACAAACACACGAACATATAGACCACAACAATGAGCAAAAAGTGTAATCAAGATGAAAAATAAAAAACTGCAGAAACAAAGGGGAAAGATTAAAATTGGCATGAAGATTATAAAAAACCGGTATATAGCAACAAACAAAGGATATAAAAGAATCCTCAAATTCTATGCACAACTGACACAAAGCAAAATAACTGGAATATGAAAAATATAGTTTTGAGGTTGTGGAATGCAAATATATTATGAATTGCTGTCAAAAAGGCATTAGTTTTGAGGTCACAGTCTTAAATTCTTTTCTTACATTTGTTCCATGACTTTTGAGGTCATTGAAACATCTCTGTTTCGATCACTATGATTTCTTTCAAAAAGGGTAATAGTTCTCTATTTAGGAGGACAAAGTTATTTTTATCTGATCTCGGTTAGTCAATATAAGCAAATTTCTTTAACCATAAGAGAAACCACCAAATGAACCCCCTTA
>NC_081347.1:3509004-3557283 GCF_029784015.1 Lycium ferocissimum
AAATGGGGCTGATGAATAAATGTAGGCTGGGTAGTGAATTAAAATATGGGCTAGTTTATATTGGGCTGGTCATTAACGGGTAGGGTATTATTTTAGGGGACAACGGGCTTCTAATTTTAAATGGAGACCTATTTCAATTAATTATATGCCAGCGCGTGTTAAATATTATCTGATATAGAGTACGTGCCAGATAGAAACAAAATTATATGACGTCGTAATCGCCGTGCAATATTTTGAAAGTCAACAGTAAATAAAATGTTGTTCATTAATTGCGGGAAAATAAATGCTGTGCGTGTGCATAAGCTGTTAAAAATGCTGAAATGACAAAACGCGGATTACCATAATGCCGGTAATAATAAAATAACAATGATAATAATAATAGTGGTAGCAGTATCAGTAATAAAATAAAAGATAATAACAGTAGTGACTACAACAGGATAATAAAATGCCGGTATTAAAATTAATAATTATAGTAAATAATTAAGTTTGCCCAAGAATGTTAGAAGCGTAAATCGTTATTTTGGAGGAAGGACGGGACAAAATTGAGTGTCAACAGTGCATACTTAGAGCTTTGAGCATCTGGATAAAAGCTACAAAAAATGAATAGATAAGCTGTGTTTTTTTTCAAACCTGCAATAAAATAACATATACTGCTCTTAAGAAAAAAACAATTTTTAGAACCTCATGTTCATGCAAGTAATGAAACATAAGCAACTGAAACCAACAGGAAAACCCACTCCAAAGAAAATGTTCTTTTGACGAATAAGCAGACAAAGTACATCAAAAACATCAGTTACCCAGCCAAAACAGAGAACATCAATTTTTTGGTGAAGAACAGAGAACATCAATTATGCATGAAAGTGTCCATATTTTCTTATTACCCCAAGTCACGTAGCTTTGTTATAACTCCATTTCTACTTTACCAGAGAGGAATGAAAGACAGCATTCCCCCCCTGTCTCTATTTCATTTTTTTTATACATGGCATATACACAATCTATTGGTCTACTTGAATTTACATCTGTATGTTTAACTTTATTCCTTGATTATATACTAATCTTTTTCTTTTTTTTATGCATGACCTTCGCATACGAGTCCGAAGGACTCGTCTTCCGCATTCGGTGTTGGGCCAAGGGCCCAACGAAAACATTATTCCTTCTCCGTCCAATTCTGTCCGCAGCCAATGGAATAAAAAAGTTCTGGGTCAAAGCCCAATGAAGGAAGACAGCGGCAGCAGTCCCAAAAATGGGCTGAGCCCATTTAACTCCTTTGCCCTTCTATTTTAATTTGTTTGTGCATTTAATTTGTAATTACATAACTAATATTTTACTTGTTTTATTTTGTTTAGATAAGGTGAACTTTAGCGAATCTAGTCGGGTTGGCTTTAGTAAATGGGTAGGAAAGAATTAACGATTAATTCCATAAGTTTCATTCCTTTTATATTAGAGTTATTTATAGTATCTTAATATTTATTTTCAAAATAATTGATTTTTAAATAGCATATTTTGAATTAAAGGAGTTATGTCTTATTTATTACTATCTTAGAAATTTAGAAATGTCATTAATACGCAAATCTTTAAGTCTTTAATTAATAGTGAATAAATTACTATAGGTTGGGAGTTAATTCAAATGTCCTTCACTAAAATATTCATCTTACTAACTGATTAGTTAGAGAAAGCCTATTTATAAAATTATTTCTTGCGTTAGCCATCTACCTATCTTATCTAGTCATATATATATATATATATATATATATATATATATATATATATATATATATATATATATATAAATATATAACTGTTAAAATCAATCAACACCTAGTCATTAAATTCTTTCAAATATTTATGAAGCATTGCACCATCCCATACTTTTTCAGTTTATTTATGACTAAATTCTTTTACGCAAAAATTATAATTTTCTACAAATCTTATTTTTAATAGCATCATTATATTTCTATTTATAACCTTAACAATATTTACAAACTAATTTTTCTATAATATTACATTTACACTTAGCCTAACTAATTCTAAATCCGGTCGGTTAACCGTCTTTTAACGGATCTTAGAGGATGCCTAACACCTTCCCTCTAGGTTAGTTGAACCCTTACTTAGATCTTTTGGTTTCGTAGACTTTAAAACAAATCAACTTTAGATAATTACTTTAATTAACCTTAGGTGCCCTAATTCACCGTAAATAATTGGTGTGACTCTTAACTTTAAATAACCCGTAATTACCCGGATGTTATAAACTATTTTGACCCCGGTTAAAATAGGGTATGACACTCGCTTTCACGAACTCCACGACGAGTCCACTTCTGCGCAAATACAATATCTCGTTCGTTTACTCTTGGAGGACGAAGTAATGGCTGCATCGGAATTATTCGCTCTGACCCAAACTTCGTATAAGTAAATTTAAATATATAAATATTTTTGAATTAAATAAAACAACCCGAAAATACACATGAAAATTGTGTTGTTATGGTTGGGTTCCGATAATGCGCTAACATTGTCGTGCAAGCCATTCGACAATATTATAATTTTTAATGATTTATTATACAAATTATAACACTAGGAAATCTAAAATATTATTTAAAAGATAGCATAGAAGTTGACTATTTAAACGTGTATCAAGCAATACTTTTAAATTGTTAGCGTGATAACTCAACTAAATATGGTTAGCTGACATTTAGATATATACACAAATATTAATAATCCAGATTACATTATATATAGTGGTACATTTAGTATTTATAATAAAGCTTAACTTTCGGTTCCTAATTTCATTTTTCAAAATTTGGGTAATTGGTTATAAGAATCTTTGCTTGATCTCTTATTTCTACGAAGTAGAGCAATATAATATTGAAATTCACGTACTTGTAACAAAACAATAAATCCACAAACATCACGGCTATTAGCCATCGAAGCACGGCCTAGACAACTGTACAAGTATGATAATGCTGCTGCTCCCCAAGCTTTACCGCCTATTGCATCAAGGTCTATTATGGCAAGCAAAAAGTGTAAACTAAGCTTTGAACCAGTATTATCGGGGAATATAGTGCCACCAATCAACCAAACGTATACAACGACCCTCTTTTGTACCTCGGTATAAATCGTAGGTGTGTTCATCAATAATATCATTCACGGCAATCAAGGTTTCCAAATGATTAGATAATTGTGTTATTACAGCAAACTATTACTCATAATTGCTTTTCTCAAGACAACCAACAAGAAGGTCGTACATCAATTCCCGCCACGTTGATTTAGTTATATTTTAACATTACTCGCACCAATGGGTGGCCATCCACGGAATGCTATATAACACCTCGACATTCTCGTTGTGATGGCACATTCACCGGTCCCGCATATGAAATGTATGCGTCCGGATGCCGTCTCTCGATAAGTGCGAGATGATTCCTTCATCATGCGCACGTTACCTCTCACAAAACCTCAAATCTACACCTCTCAAAGTAATTAAGGATGCGATTATGTAAAGGGTATTGCCTCACGTGATTTCAGAATTCATGATTCGCACGACGTATAGTTAAACACGCATTCTGTCAGATCAAATTTTTCATCCACTTTGACTTTCGGGATCGATGTTATTCTTTGTTGTTAATAAATCATAGTTTTCTAGACCTGGATGTACAGTGACTTTGGGGCAATCCATATCTATAACATTGCAACACCAAGCCACTGCTGTTAGAATAATTGACAACACATTACACAATTGTTTACTATATATTCAATAGGAAAGTCAACAAAGGTCAAACTATAAGATATATTATCACGTGAGAAAGAAAAAATTAATAAGAGTACAACTGTCAAAAAATAATTGTAGTTCCCTATGTGGTCAACGAAATGTAATTAAACTTTTGGTTAAGCTCATAATTAATTGCCATAATAGTATTCATCTTACATATAACATAGTATTCATCTTACATATAACTACTTATTTTCTATTTAAAACAAACCATATGACTGGAGAGGGGATGCAAGGACAGTTAATTTTTTTTTTTTACCGGATCGGAACAGTATTTCGTTAGTTATTCAACGAAATACCCATTTTGGTATTAAAAAAAAAAGGTCATGCTATTTTTGTCTATTAGCTTCAAAAACACAAGTCCAACTTCCACCGTTTCTTGATCTTATACTTTTAATTTGAAAAGTAAAAATTCTTCATGCTTATCAACGAAAAATAATCTCCAACGACTAGTCACAATTTGAACATAGAAAATGACCCAACAAATGATACAAATATCTTTATGTTATATTTAACAATCTTACTTTCCTCACAATTTCTTCATCTTTTTTTAACTGTTGTTCTATGAAAATGACTAACTAAAAGAACATTTTATAATATAAATTTATACCTTTTTAATCAGTAGCTTCGACTATCTTTTTAGTATTTTAATCGTAGTTCGTTGACCAATAAACTCTACTAACATTTTTTAAAGCTTTTTTTAATTGAAGCAACGAATGAAATTACCAACTATTGATTAATAAAACTTGTAACTTTTGTTTTCTTTATTATAGTCTACTACACTAAGTATAAGATATAAATAAATCAAAAAATAAATGTGAACTAATTTATAATGACTAAATCAAAAAATATATGTAAAAACTTATAAAATTAATAAATTACCTCAATTTGAAGAAGATTATAGAGCAAAAGTTGAGGAATCCTTGTGATAGGATTAGTAGAAAAAGAAGAAAAGAATGAAGAACAGAAGAAGAGGAAGAATGGAGGTAGAGGAAGAAGGGAGAAGGGAAAATGGGGAATAGAGAATGGAGTAGGATAGAGGATAAAGTAAAATAACTTAGGGTAAAAGTGGAGAGCAGAAAAACGGTATATGAACGAAATAAAAAAAAAAAAAAATCCTATTTCGTTGCAATATAAACGAAATGCAAAAAAAAAAAAAAAAAAAAAAAAAAATTATTTTCCTATTTCGTTTTTATATAAATGAAATACAAAAGAAAAAAAAAGTTTTATCCTATTTCGTTCATATACCAACGAAATACAAAAAAAAAAATTATATTTTCCTATTTCGTTTTTTTATAAACGAAATATAAAAAAAAAAATCCTATTTCGTTGGACTACCAACGAAATACAAAAAAAAATATATATTTTCCTATTTCGTTTTTGTATAAACGAAATAAAAAAATATTTATTTCATTTTTTTATAAAAGAAATACAAAAAAAAAATCATCCTATTTCGTTGGACTACCAACGAAATACAAAAAAATAATAATATTATTTGTTACATTTCGCTACAAGTGTAGCGAAATGCAACAGTTTGAACGATAGTCATGGGTATTTCGTTGGATAACGAAAAATACCCATAAAAAAAAAAAAAACACATTCTATTTTGGGCTATTGCCCAAAAAGCAAATATTTGGTGGGACTACGATCATTTGTCATATGCCACTGAACTTGGGAGGCCTCTTAGGCTTATTAGGATCTTTCTTGGCCTTTTTGTCCTCCTACCGTCAAATTATCGTCTTTCGACGTCGCTTTTCTCTTCTCCATCTTTCTGAAACTAAGAGAAACAAACATTATCCAACACTAAAATACTCATTTTATCATTGTGCCACAAACACAATATGAAAATTAAAATCAGAGAAACTTCAAATATGTAACCCAAAGGTCTATGCAACACCAAAAATAACAAACATATTGATCTTCATGTGATATAATTTGATGTATACATGAAAGAAAGAATGTCAAAACTGAAAGTTCAATTGAAAATGAAACAGAAAAAGATATAAAGAAGAGTTAAAGTACTCCGTAAACAACACAATACTTACCTTCCGAAGTTGTCTCTTCGTGTAACTTTCAACATGAGTAAATAATTTGCATCTCACGATGGAATGAGAAAATGAAAAATAGGGAAGTTAGACAGAGACGTGGGTGAGTGATTTGGGTTGGTTTGGGTTAGTAACTTCTTTTTTGGTCTTTTTTTTTTTTTTTAATCTTTTCCTTCTTGTTTTTCTTCTTAAAACTAAAATGTGCAGCTTTATTTTAGCATGTAAAATTTAAATATAATCTTTCATCTCAAATTGAACTTGTACTTATCTTCTTATGCTAAAATCTGAAATGGTAATTTTAATTTTTTTTTTTAAAAAAAAAAAACTTGAACTACTTTATCTCCAAAAATTCTTTGATACGTGCATTCTGGAATGCAAAATTTATTACCAAGTTTAAAATTTTCATGTAAAAATTCGGAAAATTTATAATAACAGTTACAAAATTTTAATTTAAAACTTTCATGTAAACTTTTTGAAAATCTGAAACAGCAGTTAAATTTTTCCAAAAATTGTAACAACAGTTGTTATTTTTATTTTTTGTTCTAATTATTATATCACTTATAATAGAAAATAAGATAAGGAATGCACCCCTTAAATCAAGCCTTAAATTTCTCAATTGGTAGGGTAGAAATCCTTTCCTACTTTTCTGAATTGGTTTTTTTTTTTTTCAATTTCTATTTTAAAATATAAGTTTTGACACTTGGCATCTTAAGGTGATTACACTTGGCAGCCTAAAAGCATTTTGCCTCTCCTATTATATATAGATAGATGAATAAAATAATAATTCAGCTACACTAAATTGGAAACGGGAGGGCTCTTCCATCTTCCCGTACTTATTGTTCTTTTTGGCTTTCATACCATTAAAATCATTAACCACAATTTTTTTAAATGTTCCGTGTCTTTGATAAATTACACAATGAAGTGCTGCTTCACAAGCTATATTGATTCTTTCAAATTCCACTAATTTATTATGTTAAAAAATAATGGAGAAGCTAAGGAGTTACAAATTAATTAGTAAATAATTTAACGCTGACCAAATTCATTTGATTGTATATGAATGGTCATTTCTTCATTTATGTACTTAATGATGCCTTAAAGAATCTTAGAAATGTGAATAAAGAGTGCCAACTTTATGTAACTCCATGATTGAGACAGTTCAGCACTACTCCACGGTTAGGATGCCCCTCTTAATTTATTTTCTCTAATCATTTTGATTTTTACAGAAATTGCAAGGCTGTTGGTGATCCATGTATTAGTGCCTATGTTCCTTAGATCATTGTTTCTTATCTTTGTATTGTTAAATTAAGAGCAATTAATTAAGATCTTCATCCCTTTGGTACACCTGTTCCTTCAATGTTTGTGTGTGTTTTTTTTTAAAAAAAAATTCGTATCAAAGCCACACAAATCTAATACTAAAGTTTCGATGTCAGCCAGCTGCAAAAGAGATAAAAATCGCCTTCCTATTAGAGCAATAATTTCTCACGGAAAGTTTAATCTGATGGATATTTGGGTTCCATTGTGTGATGAACTTTGGATGCGCACAGCTAAAAAGGTATGGCCTCCCTATATCTTTCCCGATAGAGATTTTACAATTACATTCTTATCTATGAATGATTCAAAGATTCCATTTCATAGATGGTCACTTAATTGTTTACATTATATCGATTAAAGTCACTAGACTATTTTTTGTAACTACAAAGATCACATAACAAAATCGGTAATATTTTTTATTAGGGGCCTATTTGGAAAGCCACCCGAGTAATTGGAATTGAGTGTAATTACACAGTTTGATCTGTTTGTTTGACCAAGTAATTACACGGTTAGGTATGAATTGAGTGTAATTGAGAGAGTTTAATTACACTCTCCAATTCTCAAGGGGTTGAGAATTGGGTGTAATTACATCCTGTAATTCTAGGGTTACTTTTTAGTTTCTTCTTTTTTGTTTTATTTTAATTTATTTTCTTTTGTAATTTATTTTTTATTTCTATTATTTTAATTTATTTTTTAAAATATATTTTTCTTCTTATATTATTTATCTTTCATTTCCTCTCTTCTCATTCCGAACCTTTACTTCTTGTGGTTCCATGTAATTGCCCGTATTTTTTTTAATGTATTTTTTTAATTAATTAGCATAATCTAATTATTATTCTAATTTTTGAAACTACACCTCTTAACATTAGAAAGAATGAGTCATTAACAAACTTTACATATAATGAGTGACGTTAATTATTAAAGTAGAATTTCGTTACGAATAAGGTTATAGACTTTATTTTTCCTTTATTTTGAATTATATTTACTTAAGTTATGTAGCAATTTACTTATGTAATGTTGAAATTTGACATAGGAGTATTATGTTAAACTTTTTCTTTTGAATTTAGGTTATATTTTCAATTTTAATTTATTTGCTTTAGTACTATTGTCTTGTTATTTCATGTTTATTTTCACTTACAGTTGATAGATTTTTTTTGTCAAACATTTGAATAATGTTATGACATCATATTTATAAATATTAGTTTTTTTTGTCAAACACCCCATCCGTGATATTCTCACAAAAAATGTCTGCTTTTAAGTTTTATAATTAATTAAAATAAAAATATATATCAATTATTTTTTACAATATTAGTTACAAATATATGATTATTAATTAATATATTTTCAAGAAACAATGTGTTATGAAATAACTAATTTAATATCATTTATAAAGACACATATTTTTTAATATTAATTTTAAATTTTTGATAGTTAAATTTATTTTTAAATTAAACAAACTTTGTAATTACACTTGTGCAACCAAACAACACGCTTGTAATAATAATTACATTATGATAAACAAACAAGTCGTTCTAATTACAATACTGTGTAATTACTACCCTAATAATTACACCAATTCCAATTACCAGGTGGTTTTCCAAACGGACCCAGGCAAAGTTGATTGATTTTTTTTTTTCCAATCATGAATAATAGCTTTGTGGCTTTTGTTGATACTTGAGGAAAGTCATGTGACTTTTACGTTACAAGAAAAAGTTTAGTAACTTTAGTTTTATAAGATAAAAGTTGAATGACCATACATATGAAATCAATATATCTAGAAAGATGAGATGGTGTTGATCATTGATATTAGGTATTTTGACAGTTTTTTTCCTTAATCTTGTGTGTTTAATATTGTCTATTTCATTTTCACCAGCTTATGCTGAGGTCTTTTATAAATACGGGAAATTCATTTGATTTCAAAATCCTTTATAAATTTAGCAGTGTAAGTTACACTGGGTCATTGAGTGAGACTTTTTAATGTTTCATCTAGAAAGTACCAACTCTAGGATGGCCAGTTTGTTGTAACTTTTATGGTGTTTGCTTATTCTTTTTATTTTTTTATTTTATTTTTTTAGCTTCATCCTTCTGAAATTTGGATCAATTGAGGTATCAATAATGTTTAGAACGTTATTGCATCTGTTACACATTATATTGTAAACTAGTAAAATTTACCCACGCTTCGCGCGGTCTAATAAACATAAAGTTAATTTATAAAACATTTGCAAGCTTATATATAATTAATAATTATGTAACACACATATAAAAGATATAAACTTCATAAATAAACTGGAGCTTCTGGTTAAAGGAATTACACTAAAAAAGGACTACTAAAACCCGATGTTGGAGCAATTTAGCACATCAAACTTTATAATTTTCGCGATTCTTCCTCCTTAATTAGTCCCTGCCTAGAAGTTCAAGCATCAAATCAGCTTCATCATCACTCATCTAAATTGTAAACAAATCTTCTGCTTAATTGCATATGAATCCTCTCACCTAGCTTGCCATTTTCTGCAATCAAACAAAGGTTTTGAGGAGACTAACCAAAAAAAAATTATGCACATTCAGCTTCAATATTAGAAATATAATCTAGAGCCTCATGATATAGCTCGTTTAGATCATATATGGCAGTCTCTCCTTGAAACCAATTAAAGTACTGATCTCAAAAATAAAGTAAATGATTATTACTTGTAAAATTGTCAAACGTTAACATCTAGATAGAAATGCAACTCTTTCACCGAATACTATTAATAACATCTCATGTCATCATCGTCTCGAATTACAAATTCTACATAAATAACTTTATCCATGAACTTGCTCATGTTTGTTGCTTCTAATGCTCTGCTAGCATCATCCCCTGACTCATACTGAATAAACGATTTCTTCTGATTCGAACATTTGATATTCTACCATATGGTTCAAAATGGCTCTAAGTCCCTTGTCGAAGAATATTCAAATGCATACACCTGTGGAATAATGCATAAGAAATTTTATGTTTCTTGCACTTCTTGGCAACCACCATGAGTTGGTATGGACCACTCACATTAGCATCAAGAGCTAAGTCATACCTAAAAATATCAAATGGGAGATAAATAAGCTAATAACATCAAATAGTATACCTTATGGTTGAATAATTATTAATGGGATAAAAAATTAAAAAAAAAAAAAACCTCTCATCAAATGTAGTGTTTTCTGCAGAGTCAGTGATCAAATCAATTTCTTCAGCAATTTGTTGAGCAGTAATAATATCCATACCAAGGGTTGGCTCATACAGTATATATTTCCAACCACAAGAACCAATTTTCTTAGTATAAATGGCTTGAAATATTCACCATGCATTTCTTCTAGGTATTTAAATAACTTTGACTCTATAATCTGTAACTAAAAGTAGGAATTAGCTACCAAATTCGGAAGAAGTGTTAAAATAATTTTATAATAAATCTGTTGAATAGTTTAGAAACCTCTTCTATAACTGAAGAACAACCGAGACACTCGAATTGCAGAAGTTTTTCGGCTTCTTTGTTCGATACAAACCACTATAATCAAGCTTTTTGTATCCTATGTTTCTGTTTTCTTCAATCAAATTTCCAATTTGAGAAAAGATGCCTATGATTCCAAGCTTCTTCAGTGGTCGTAGGAGCCACATCTTCGACTGATTTCATTCGAAACTTCACTGGACGTCCAATATTGCATCCTTAGCCCTTGAAACCTCTGTTTTTTTCAAAAGCAAGAATCGTTTGGAAAGAGACCCCAGAAGCCCATGAAGTCTTCAAAGTGGACGTTCCAGCATCAGGAAAGAGGAAGTGAAAGTGACAACCTGACTTCTGCTTTTTTCAGCAGATCTACTGGGTCTGGAGCTAAATTTTCCTCAAGAGCAACTTCATAACTCGGATATCCAAACTCTCCAGCTACGTCTTTCAGTATGATACAACAATCCAACAAATTGAATCATCTGAAGTTGACACAAGATTCACGAACGATTATATTCAAGAAGCCAAAACCTCTACTCACGAGTAATAAAGACTGATTCATATTTTGGAGAGAGAAGATTTCATTTTGAAGTCCAATCTTGAATTCAGATTAGGTAACTACACTAAGAGGAACTATTACATAAAAGTACCGACATACAAATTTTAGCCATGTTGATATTTAACCCCTATTATTTCAAACACGAATTGCAACTGATGGCTAATATTTGGATTTTGATAGATTCCAAAAATTGAAGTTGAAAATATTTTAAAGTTTTCCTTTTTTTTTTTTTTGGGCAAGAATAGATATATAAATAGTTTTCCAAAGCTCGAACGGAGTTTGCAAATTCTAAAACAAATGCCACCTAAGTTGTATACCTCAACTTATGGCCGGAGGAATTGCATATGGTTAATGATTTCATCAAGCATTACGACTTTTCCGGTCACCTAAAAGCCAATGAACTTACGATATCAGAATTATGTACATTATATTTCTCTTAAAATTTATAGAGCAAGTAAAGAAGTATTCTTGTAAATACTTTATTACAGCCTAGTACAACATCTTGGGTTTCATTCTTTCACTGATTTTCGCTCTTCTAACATGTCCAATCAGAAGAATGAGTAAAAAATTATTGTAACTGAAAATAAAGCATAACAATAGTTTAAAAAAAAAAAACCATAACCTTTTAGTAAGGCTATGGGCATCTGTGGCCAGTGGCCCCCCCTCTCGCTCTAACATGAATATAATCTTTTTGTGGCTTTGAAAGGTTCTGATCATCATTATTTTTGTTTCTGCTTTCCATCCCCTGCTTTTGCATCACTTCTATTATGATATTCTATTGCTTTTGTAGCATCTTTATCATTTTCAATTTTTCACGAGGCTTGCTTCTTTTGGCATTTGATTCATTAATTTTTCTTGAAACTTGCAGAGAATTATATAACATCTATTTCAGTTTTTAGTTATGGTTACAACATGCTCAAGTAACTTAAGCTCTATATATAATCTATAATGTATATGTATAAAACACGATAGTGAATCTAAAGAGGCACAGGGATTACTACACATCCATTGTTCAGTTTTAATAGAGAATACTAGTGGAGGCTAAAACCTCCGCAAATTGCAACTTTCAGCCTCCGCGAATTGCAACTTTCAGTGTAGTGTATATAGTTAATTATGTATAAAATGAAGTGTATTTAACTTTTATCTAACATAGAAAGATTCAAAAGGAGTATTAGAGAAATAAATAACCCAAATACAACTTTAAATTACATAACCTCATCTTTAAACTACAAACAGACAAATAAAAAATTAAATTAGTGGTGTTATTTATGTTGTATATTGAGAAGATAAATGAAATACAAGCATATTCATTAGCAAGAAAATCATTTACAATGGCGGGATAACGAAACAAAAATATTTTTTCTAGTAAACACAGAATTGCAGGATATCAAAAAGAATATTATAAGAAAAGTGTGAGGAGACCCAACTTCAATGGAAAAAGAATCGTAATATGGATCACCTATCTGTTATTTTAAATGGGATAATTCCCTTCTTCGACAGGAGTAAAATGCTTGCACCTTCTTCTCATGAGCTCCCATGCAATCAGTCCCTCCATTTCTCGTATTTCACTAGGAAAAAAAACTGAAATTAGTTATAAACTTCGTTGCTAATCTGCCATTAAATTGCTCTTAGTGCTAAATCCGTCCTAAATAAAATTACGAACTGATTTGTTGTTGCAACAGAATTTGTCCATTGCTAATTTTTATTCTTTTAGTAGTGTCTAGAAATCAAAGCCACAAGGAAAAAAGGTACTACTGCAACTTATCTTTTAAAAAATTACCTGAGAATCTGATTGAATAAATTGCTCTGCCCGCGATATATCTTGACACCACCAAAATAGAGAATTTCGTCTTGAAATCAGAAGAAAAATAACACTTCGTACAAATTAGCTTCAAACTTCGTTGCTAATCCGTCATTTAATTGCTCATAGCTAATAATTATTTTTGATAATCCGTGTTAATCGATCACTTAATAAGATTAGCAACTGATTTGCTGTTTAACAATAGAATTTTTTGCTAACTTCTATTTTTTTAGTAGCGTCTAAAACCAAAGCCGGGGAAAAAGTTACTACTACGTACATCTGATATTTTATGAAATTACTTGAAAATCTAAATGAATAAATTGCTCTTCCCGGGATATATTTAGCACCACCAAAATAGAGAATTCCGTTCTGAAATCAGAAGAAGAATAAAATTAATGGCTTACCCACCTATGCTTTGCTGTAGTGCAAATCTAAAGAAGCACAGCAATAACACATGAAGTAACAAAATAGGAAAACAACAAATAATGAAGATGAAAAGGCATACACATTAATATGAACTAATTATTCAGTTTAATTAGAAGGTTCGTGGTCTTCCCACGTTATGCCTTAAATTTGTAAAAGATCACAAAATTGAAAAAATAATGAGAGTAAATTATAAGGAATGAGAAATGTTGGGTAATAATATCAGATCTTTTATGACAATAAAATGAATCTAAACATTTTCCTTTTAAATGTTATAGAAAATGTTAAATGTATCACATTTATTATAATTATATTTATTAAGATATTAGTAAGAGAGTTAAAGGAGCATATTTTTAGTTTTTTAATATGGCACATAAATGGAAAAAAATGAGAAAAATGCCAAAAAAAAAAAAAAAAAAAAAGAAGAGAAAAAAGATAAATAGGAATGGTGACCATAGAGAGGTGTCACATCACCTTATTTATGTCTAGCTTTATATTATATGTAGATTATGGGGGTGTTTTTGCTACCCTTGAACTATAATATTTTTAATTTTTAATTTCTAAAAATATAAGTCAAAAAGAGCATTTACGTGGCATTTAAATTCTTTTTTTTTAAATTAATTTTTTCTTTCTTCTAGTCGACTCAATTCAAATTATTTTGAGTATGCTTTAATATTCAAACTTTTTAATCGAGTTTAATTTTTTCTTTCTTCTATTTTAAGTATGCTTTAATATTCAAACTTTTTAATTGAGTTTATTATTATTGAGTAAATTTTGTTTGGATTTACAATTAGGTTTACTGTTATTGCTTCTTCTTTTTTTATTAATCTTTTGCATGTTTTCTTGAGCCGAGGGTTTATCAGAAATAGCATCTCTACCTTCTCAAAGTAGGGGTAAATTCTGCATACACTCTACCCTCTCCAGACCCCCACCTGGTGAGATTATCTTTGGTAAGTTATTTTTTTAAAAATTTTTTTTTTACTGTTAATTTAGAAATATGATTTTTCAACTGAATATATTGTTAATAGAAAAAAAAAATATTGGATTTTGAAGAAGAAAAAGAAATAAATAAATTTAGATAATCCAAGAAAAAAGAACAACCAAAAAATAAAAATCTACGCTTTAATATACAATTTTTTTAATCTTTTTTTTTAAATTTTTTTTTTTTGTATTACTTTTATTTTAGAATAATTTTAATTGAGTTTTTTATTATGATAAATTTCAGTGGTGATTGTTGATAGATTATGGATGTGATAAGTGATAAATTAATGATATTTGGGACGAAGTTATATATTGGACTTCAAGTATGAAAAGTTATACATAGGCAAAAGTCATAGATAGCCTCCTAAACTTTGTCACATTTTCCTCTGGGGTACCTAAACCGAGAATTGTACCTATTGGGTACCTAAATCGATCCCAAATTCGATCCCGTTAGTACCTTTTTCACAATAATCGGCAAAAATTAGAGAGTGTATTACACTCTCCACGACGTCCCAACTTTGTCAAATGAAAACATGACATGTGGCGGTGGGGTCCATCATAATAATTGAAAAAATAAATTATACAACCCCCCCCCCCCCAATTTTCATCTTCTTCCCCCCCCCCCCCCCCCCCCCCCCCCACAAACCGGTCGCCGATCCCCCACCACCGGCCGCCGCACCACCACCCCCAACCGCCGTCCCCCCTCCCCACGAATAATTGATTCCCCTTTTCTTCTCTTATTTAGGTCTATCAATGTCTTTACAAGACCACCAACCTTTAATGAAAGGTGAGATGAAAAAAAGAGTCATAGCAATGGTGAATCCCCATTTTTTCCGGTGAACAAGATGGTAATACTACTTTTCAGATCTAAAAAGGACAAAAAAAATGGTGGTAAGAAATTACATCCAATTCACAAATTAATGTTATATAAATAATTAAAAGAAATGAAGTGTTACAATGAAGAAGAAGAGAAAAAAAAAATGGAAGAAGAAGAAGAAGAGAAGAAGAGAACGTACAGTGGAGAAAGGGGAGGGGTCAAGTGACAGACGGGCGAAAGGGGAGGGGTAGGGTGGGGTCAGGGGACAGCCGGGCGGGGGGTGGGGGGAGGTGGGTTAGTTTTTTATTTATTTATCTATTAAATTTTATTTAAAAGAGGTAAAATTTTAACCAAAAAAAAAAAATTTAAATAAAAAAGGGATGTCCATGCGCCCAACAAAAAGTGGACTCAATTGCTGCGCCACGTAGGCTCCACATAGGCAAAAGGTACCCAATGGGATCGAATTTGACCTGGTTTAGGTACGATCTACTGCGCACGGTTTAGGCGAGAGGAAGAAAATGTGGCAAAGTTTAGGGGGCTATCTATGACTTTTGCCTTATATATACCATGCTAGTCAACTGGTATATACTGTAGGAAATTCCTTCAAAGACTCCATGTCCCCCTCTTCTCTTGCCAAAAGGAAAAGACCTCACACTCAGTTTGAAACAGTTTTCCTCCAACAAAAAACTTTTATGGCTTTTTTCCTTCTCTTTTTTTAATTTTATAATAATTGTGTCGTCATCTCGATCTTTTTATTGAGTGTAGTTACCTCCCACCAATATAAATGCTGGATATTTCTGCTCACAAAGATTTTGGCAAAAAGAACCAAATCACTTAATGGGTTTTGCCTCCAATAGAATTTGAACTTGAAATCTCATACTGACTTCACTAACCATTGTAGCTCACCTTCGGATCAAAAAAAATTCTCAGTCGAAATGTATTGAATTAATAAGAATATTACAAACAGAACGTATAAAATAAAAAATGTCATCAATTGAAAACAAAAAGTGGGACTATAAGTAATAAGGAGCATGTCTTTTCTATCCCACTTGAATATTATTGCTAAAGAAGTCCAAACACCAAGTCTCTTTCTCTTCTCTGCCAAAATTTTGTCGTCCTACTGACCAATTATTATGTTTTTAATTCTTCACGAAAGTTAAAAAATCTTCATCCAGCAAAATGTTTCTCAGTCTTCAACGGACTGAATTAATAAAAATTAATCTAAACAAAACCGATAAATATGGAACTTTACTCAACAACTTGTGAGTCTGTATTGGGAATTGTAGAATACAACTCCATGTTTATGGGTAACAGTAACGGAATATCCGAGCAATTTCTTGTCACCAACAACAAATGCAATTTGCCTTGCCTTCCTTGTGATTGAAGATAATAACCAATCACAAGCACTGTTGTGTATTTAACACCTTACATTTTCTTTGTGCACAAACTAAAAACAAAAGTGAGCCTAGAAATAATAAGGAACGTGTTTTTTGTATCCCAGTTGAATAAAATTAATTGCACTAAAGTCCACATCTCTCTCCTCTGTCAAAGAAAAAAGACCCCACTCGGAGGTTGAAAAAGTCTCCGTCGAGCAAATTATCTCTATGTCTTTTTTCTTTTTTAAAATTTTATGAGGGTGGTGTCGCCATCTCTTTTTATTGAGTATTGTTATCTCCTACCAGTACAGATACGGAAATAAATCACCTAATAATTTTCGCCTTCGGTATAATTTGCACCTGAAATGCTCATACCAAATTTATTGACCATTAGACCTCACCTTTGGATCAAAATATTTCTCTGTCAAAAAACGATTGAATTAACAAAAATAATCTACAAAGAATGGATAAGATGAAATACTCAACAAATTGTGAGCCATGTTTATTTGAAACTGTAAAATATGTTAATGGCTAATGTCTAAGCAATTTCTTTGTCACTGACAATGCAAGATGACTTGACTTCATTCATTCATTGAAATGGAAGACAAGTACCTTTTGAAAGCAGTACTATACTATACGTTGGTCCTATCTGTTAGTTTAATAAAGCAGCACCAGAGGTTTTGTATACTGTGAATCTCCTACGAAGCTTCTTGATTATCTTTGAACCATAACTCTACAGTACTATGAGCACAATGGACAGCTAAAAAATACAAAAGGATGAAGCCGCCAAGAAAGAGTATAACCTTTGGAAAATATTCTAGTTGAATTGAATTATAATGAGTTAATTCCACTCGGTGTCTTGTACTCGCAATGTTGCTTGTGCTGCAACTTGGTATGTTTGTCGTGAAATCCTTTGGATGACTTTGAAAATCGATCTCTATCGTCACCTTTGTACTTTTAGGAAGAAGAAGTGGCGGGGTTGAATACTCACAGACAATTAAGGAGTAAATTGTAAATTTCGAATGGTTAGAAATGCAAAATAAAACATATAGGAGGTCATTTGGTTCGCGGATAACTTAATACAAAGATTATAATACAAGTATTGTAATATATAGATTAACTAGTAAATTAGCCTGCGCTTCGCGCGGTAATATTAACTCTCGTTGATTTTATATATATGTACTAATATTTCTTTACGGGAAAGAAAAATAACATATGGTAAGAAAGAAAAGTAAACTGTACAAAATGTCATCAACTCTGACAAAAAATGTGGTGTTAATACAATGAAATTTGTTCCTCATAAAGCATTAAATTTGAATTGTCCTGAGATAACTAATAAATAAAATTACTAAAGAATAACCTCAAAATGCAATCTGGACTTAAAATTTACAACTTACATCATATTGAAAACTACATATTTTAAATCTGGCTCCAGCTTTCATAGAAAATATGTATTATATTCTGTACATAATGTCGGACCAGCCTAAGAAAACAAATCAGTCTTCAGGTGCAACTCAATGTTCTCCTCTGCTTCACTGGCCATTCTATATATCTTTTCCTGATCAAGCTTTACTTATATTGCTATTTCAGAGCTACTCATTTTTCATCTCAGTGCAATTGTAGAATGATCACTATAAAATATAACATCTCTGTTAAACTGCGAAATAAGTCGACCCAACCTCATCGAGCTCACAAACAAATAGTTTTGTCATAATCTGGATAAGTGAAACAACCATAAACTCGATCAAATGTTGACTATCATCATTGTGAGTTGCATTGTATCAAACTCATGCTATTATTTTCAAACTCTAAAACTAAGGTATCTGCATTGAAAATATTGCTAGGCATAGGAAATCCTAAGCTCCAATTGATAAATTCTTTGACAAAAATCCTATGCCAAAGGGCACAATGATCTACCAACCAGCTATTATCAATGTCTAAAAAGTCAATTGTTTATTCTTTGAGGGTAAGTATTTTCTAACATGTCTTCTTTGAGGAACACTGAATTTCACAATCTTGCTTTTCTTATCATTAAAAACTCTTTCTTTAGAGCTCCAACAAAGTAGAGCCTAAAGAATGTAGTTTGAAACTCCACTTAGACCCAATAAATTGGGAAGTAAAAAAGAGCACGTTCAAACAAATTTGTATGGTACCTTAGGCTTGTCGATTAATATTAAGTTCTCCTCAACCTCAATAGTCCCCTCATTTTCATTCAACACGGAATAAAATAACACAACATTGAATCACCTATAACCATGAATCAGTTCCAACATATAATAATAAGTAAGCAAGAGACGCGCATGAGCAGTTAGAAAAAGTAGTACTACAATAGTTTATCAAGCATTGATGAAGTTCTTGAAGCAAAGTCGGACGAATTTGAGAACCATAAAGAAAAAGAAAAGCAAATGGGACTGGTTTAAGAACAGTAAATCGACAATTTTTTGTATTTCAGTAAAGGCTAAATTAGACTTGAAACTAAAAAGAAAAGGCAGGACCAAATAAAATGAGGGATGTCGAACTTAGAAATTTTTTATTTTAATAAAACCAACACAATAGTTCATCAGAGTACAACTAAGTCGAAAAACGTTAAGGATCTTTAGATTCTAGATACCAGCATCCGAATACACATCCATCCCTGGTCCTCACTCAACATCAGTATGAAAATAAACTAATTAGCAGCTTTACTTGATTTAAAAAAAAAAAAAAAAAAAACAACTTATTAGCAGCTTTAAAACGTTCTAAATTCATCATTCCAGACTCAATGATAACAGGTCAAAAGAATGAAATATTTGAATCAACTCAACAAAACAAACAAGCACGAGAAGAATAAGAGAACTGGGGACTTACCTGAGAGAGTGATTTGATAAGTTGAGAGAATTGAAAGTTGTCGCAGCTTTAAGCACCCGATCATGGAGATTGATTGTTTCATAAGTGTTGAGCCCAAAAGGATTTATTCAACTAGGAGATTGATTGTTTCATAAGTGTTGAGCCCAAAAGGATTTATTCAACTACACAAAACACCTCGGCGGTAAAAACATCAGAAAAAGAAAAGCGCAGGAACAACATTGGTACCTGATCTTCAAACACTAAGTTGGGTTTCAGATTACACGGATCAAATATAAGGGAAAATGGATTCTCAAATCTGGGAAGCCTTTATTTTCAACTCAACAAAAAGGAAAAGCACGTAAAGAATAAAAAAATCAGGGACTTGGCTAAGAGAGGAATTTGTTAAGTTGAGAGAACCGGGAGTTGCGCACCTATAAGCATCCAATCATGGAGATTTAATGAGTATTAAGCCCAAAGTTAAAAGAAGATGAGAGACGTTTTGTGGTGGCCTTTTGTTTGGACAATATAGTGTAAAACGTTGCTAAGACACTGAAGAAATAACTTTTCAGGGACATCTTAAAAAAGGCGACTGTTTAGGTTTTTCTAAAAGAAGCGACTGTTTAGTTGTTTTTTTTAACAGAGCACATAAAATTAAAAATTAGAGAAAAAAAGGCAAAATTCTAACAAAAAAGATAAATACTAATCTTTGGCCTAAGAGAGAGCCATCTCATCGGGCCTATGTCCTGCAATTATAATATATATAGATTATTATTACTATTAGAAACAAAAAAGGTCGAACAAATAATTCGAGAAACTGACTTACATGCAATAATTAACACGATAAAATGTACTAACGATTTAACAGGAGTATTAGAGTAGGAAACATTAATTTAATACAGAGAATAAGCAGATAAAAATACAAAGACAAAACATCACAAGTTAAAAGTAACAAAAGATTTTTTGTTTTCCTAATAAAATAAACAGTTAACCTGTAAAAGGACGGCTTTTGATGGAGAGTGCTCATTGACTGATGAAGTTGCCTCATTTTTATTGCAGAATCTATAAAGAAGGCATTGCCTATTGGGTAATGGAATGTGAGGCTTATATGATTGAGAAAAAATAATGTAAAGAAGCTTCTCGCCTTCCCTACCTATTAAAATTGTGTTACAAAATAATGTTTACAATCTTGTTAGTATAAGATTATGCAGATAAAGCACTAAAATTGTGTCTCTATAAAACTCAAATTTCTAAATTATTTCCATTTTGCAAATAAAGTCAATAATAAATTGTATGTTCCGCATAAGTTTGGACAGAGGGAGTAATTGAGTGAGAAGGAGAGTGCAAGTTCGAAAGTCTTGTTCCCTTCAATTTTTTGTTCAACAGTTAAATTCGCAAGTGGAAGAAGAATATGTGTATATGACCGTAAGACCTGACATAGTTAACAAGTATATTGATGAAAAAAACAGTAATGCTCTAAAACAGAATTGCATCGTTAAGCATTAGCATGAATTTTCATATAAAGAAGCTGGTGCAAAATTGCACAGATTTGACAATTGATTGCATGATTTTTGTTTTCCCTGTCCGGCAAGAGAAAAGGTTGGAAATTTGAAAGTGAAAATCAAAAAAGGGAAAGATTCAACAACAACAACAACAACAACCCAGTGAAATCCCACAACGTGAGGTCTGGGGAGGGTAGAGTGTACGCAGACCTTACTCCTACCAAGGTAGGACGGCTGTTTCCGAAAGACCCTCGACTCAATAGAAAGCATAAAAAGAGGTCAGATAAGTCCAAGAAATTCAAAGCGATATGGAAATGAAAATAACGAAAGCTACTAAGCCATGATGAAGTAGTTTGCAAAGGGGCAGTAGCTATCACAGATAAAATAAGATAATCAAAGTACAGAAAATAACATATAGTATCAGAAATCAAAGCTCAAGAACTATATCGCGATAGTGCGACTACTAATATGAAAGGATAAACGATACTATCTACTAGCCTTCTACCCTAATCTGAGTCTTCCATACCCTCCTATCTAAGGTCATGTTCTCGGTAAGCTGTAACTGCGCCATGTCCTGTCTAATCACCTCTCCCCAATACTTCTTCGGCCTACCCCTACCTCTTCTGAAACCATCCATGGCCAACCTCTCACACCTCCAAGAAATGGGGCATCTCGTGTCTCTCTCTTCACATGTCCAAACCATCTCGGTCTCGCTTCCCGCATCTTGTTTTCCACCGAGGCCACTCCCACCTTGTCCCGATAGCCTCATTCCTAATCCTGTCACTCCCGGTGTGCCCACACATCCATCTCAACATTCTCATCTCGGCAACTTTCATCTTTTGAACGTGAGAGATCTTCGCCGCCAACACTTGCCCCATACAACATAGTCGGTCTAACCACCACTTTGTAGAACTTGCCCTTAAGTTGTGGTGGCACCTTCTTATCACATAGCACTCCGGAAGCGAGCCTTCATTTCATCCACCCTGCCCCAATACGATGTGTGACATCATCGTCAATCTCCCCACTACCTTGTATAATAGACCCAAGATTAACTTACAAGATTCGTCTCAATCGATAAAATAGTTTGGTGATTACCGTTTTTAGGTTTATTGATCACTACAAGAAAAAATATATTTGGCAACAAATTTTTTTTTGTTGCCATAGATTGATTATTGTTGCAAAAAGTACTTTTGGCAACAAAAAAAAAAAAAAAAAAAATTGTTGCATGAACTTTTCCATTAATTATTCGTTATTGCAACAACGTGCAACAACTTTTTTTTTTTGGTTGCCAAAAGTACTTTTTGCAACAACAATCAATACTATGACAACAAAATTAAATTCTTTGGCAACAAAAAAATCATTTGCCAACAAAAAAACTAAGTTGTTGCCAAATATAAATTTTTTTGTTGCGATTTCTATACTTTCTTGTAGTGGATGTATATAGCATCGGAGATACACGCATTGCGCTCCACTGTTGAGGAAAATTACCGAAATACGCATAAACGATGTGGTTTACGTAGAGAAGAAGCATAGATGAACGGAACAAACGTGACTGTTTCAGGGCTAAAAGGAAAACGCAAAAGTAACAACTGGCGTATTTAGGTGGACAAAGTGAAGCACCTGTTAGGGGTTTTCTTTAACTGCAGGCGTAAGGGATTTAGGAGGTTAATTTAACTAAACAATTGAATTCCAGACAGAGGCGGATCTAGGATTTGAAGGTGGCGGGTGCCATAATTTTTTTCAATGTACATCTTGATAGGAATATGTATTTGGGTCGGGTCCATCTCTTTTTAGTTTATTCGGGTCAACTTAATAGGCTTTTTTTATTTGCAAATATGAAAATTACATCTCAAAAATCAAGAAACGAACATAATTAGCATCTTAAACAAGGAATTACACTCATTAACACCCATTAACAACAGAAGTAAAATCAACATTTTCACCGAGGAACTTGCATCTCTTATGTATATTAAAAAATGAATTTGCACAAGTAAAATAACATCTTCAATAAGGGAATTACACCAATCAAAATAAGAAAAATAATAGAAAAACTCTTCAATATGTAAATACACCCCATAAGTAAATGTAGAATTAGATAAACTACAAGTTCTCAACAATAAATCATAAATTTCATGTTTTTTCTAAAAAAAGAAAACGAAGTTTCCATCACAATTTAAGTAGTAGAGTGATTTAAATTGAATTTAACAATTATAGAATAGCATAACTTTTTATAATACACTCCCTCCGTCCATTTTTCTTTGTCCATTATAATAAAATTATATGTCCACTTTTACTTGTAAGTTATATAGTTTGAAAAACCAAGACATAATTCACCATTTTATACCTGTTTTACCCTTATTAGTAAGTACTCCAATTCATTTCTCTTTTTATTTATTGCTTATTAAGAGTGTCCCAAGTCAAATATAGACAAATAAACATGGACGGAGGGAGTAATAAACAAAAGAAATTATTAAAAAAAAATGAATTTTGATCTCAATCCAAAATTCCCATTGAAACCCAAGTTTTTCGATTTAAATACTCACATATTTGAGATTAAGAGAAATGCTTAATTTAAGGGATTTTGAAGTTTCTATTTGTGTGTTCTCGCTAAAGATCACAGATAAAATAATAGAAAAGAGGAAAGGCAATATAAATAATAAAAGATAAATAGAAAATTGGGAGGGCCGAAAAGGGAATTACTGGTACAAAGGAAGTAAAAAGAGCAAAGAAAAACGGGGAATCGGAAAATGTTAAAGATATATTCAAACTTGTGTCTACCCAGTACCGTGGCACCTTTGTCTAATTTATTTGGGGTGGCGAGGATCAAATATTTAACCCAAGTTAATCAAATTGCAACATAGGTATATAAAAAATTATTAATCGAGGGGGTGGCATGCCACCCCCACCCAAAAGGTGGATCCGCCACGATTCCGCATCATGAGCGGACAAAGATTTATATATAGAAGAACTCGAACAGAACTTCACCTGCGGTGAAGAGAAACCAATGAGAGTAGTGGTGGAATTTGGACGATGTTATGTAGATGACGGCTGTGGTAATGTAATAAGTAGTTTTTTTTTTTGTGTTTTAAAAAAAAAAAAAAATTAAAAGGCAAAGTTCTAAGAAAAAAGATAAATGCTAATGCTGGTCTAAGAGAGTGTTACCTCAGCGGACCTATGTATTGCCATTATATAAATACTAGTGAATTTTCAGATAAAAATAAATTAGCAAATTCTTACAAAAGTTCAAGTTGCTATTTCTTTAATCATATATTCTTTAAGTAAAATATGAGGTAAAAAGGGAACATAAATATGTTTCTTGATCATCGTAGCCTCATAGGAATATGCCACATCAATTTTTTCTTGTTTTTTTTTTTTTTTTTTAAATATAAAAAAGAGAATGGAAACTAAACAACGAAATAAAGAATGAGGAAAAAGAAATGGAAAAAGTAGGAGAAGCTGCAAATCCAAAAACTTTGATATATTGGGTCAAAAAGGAGAAAGAATGTAGCTTGATTCTTTTCTTTTGCCGTTTATTTTTCTCTCTCTTTCCTTGTTTTGTTCTTTCTCTCCCCCTAACTTGTTACTATCTCCATGAGAAACTCTCCTTTTTTTCTCCTCCTAATCTGCAGATATATTCAAAATTATATTACACACACATTTATGTGTATCTGCATCTCACCTTTTTCTTCTCTACTCTCGTCCTTTTCAATGTTAATAATATAAAGCAAAACTCTTTCCTTTCCGTTATGATGTAAACTTCCTCGTAATAATATATGTAGCATGATTCAAATGATTATCTGAAACTCAACATCAAGGTAAGAATTAACACGTTAGAGAGTTGTGTAAAACAAAAAGATTTAACAAACATAGATGTGTATGTCTTAATAAAAGTGAGAGGCCATTAAACCTGACCAATTGGGAACGAAATTATACACAAACATATGCACAAATTTTTGGCTGCAAATCTCGGGTCTTGTGAACCTGAAAAAATTACCCGGTATGTTGGCACATGTTTTATGAAATCTGTACAAACTACGATTATGCTATCCCATATAAATGGTAGAATTTCTTAAAGAAAGCTAATGTATATGAACGTAGATCAACAGGGGATAGTCTTGTTGTCTATGCAAACAGTCACATTTTTTTTGCTTGAACCAACGACAGTCATATTTTGATAGTTAAGGCTCCTATACAGGTGATTAATGTCATCAAATTGCCATTTCTCCAATGGGTAAACATCAAAGCAGGGGCAACTCTAAACATTTAGGCATAGCATTTTCTAAATCAAGTGCATGAAAAAGAGACACAATATCATTAAGTAAACTATTTCAAGAAACTTGAATTTCATCGAAGTCCAGAATTTAGAAGAGACCGAGCTAATTAGCATGGAGCCTTCTTGGTACAGATTTCCTAGGCCAGACCGTTTGGTATCGAATGGGGAGTAGTAGTGCTCCACAGATGCCGTTGCCACTGCGTCGGTGTCCATTTTCCGATGAACTTGTGTAGTGCCTAAGACCTAGATAACCAATCAATGTTAGTAATGAAGCAATCAAGCGGTGACTGATAACGTCCAAATCCACTCCTCAAAGAAAAAGTGTACACGGTCGCATGTAATATAAGTTACCCAATTATGAGTCGGGGTCGATCCCACAGGGAATAATATACTAGGCGATTTAAATAAGTAAGGAATTATCACTTTCTACGCTAAGCCAAACACTTGATAATATTTTGATTTTAAGAAAAATTATAACTAATACAAAAATGTAAACTAACCTAGAAAGAAAGTAAAATGATCAATGGTCACAAGCATGGATACAAGGAACTCTCAAGTAACGATCCAATATATTTTATGATATTACAACTAAGAGCGGGTTTATGTTAATAGATAATGATTTCGAAAATCTGATTGAAAGTCTTCCAACCAAATCAATGAATTTCACTCTAAGCTTTTCCAAGCCTTAGAGTGTGATATTAAGCACAATCAATTTAACCTCAGGTAACTATCCTCTTCCGAGCTCAAGTTATTAGATGGGTTTAATGACCCAAATTCTTGTTAATTAATCTTTCCCAACCTAGATTTCCTCTTCGAAGCTCAATCAAAGTAAATGGGCGAGTCTTAGGGTTAGCTAAGACCTTAAAAACATCAAAGAACAAGATTAATTAAAGCAACAAAGACCCACTTCAATAGCAATAAAAATCATTCAATACCTAAGCATAACAAGAGATTTAATCCAACACTTGATAATGAATAATATCATAAACAAGATTCAAGTGAAAGAAGAAAATACTACACACTTAAATATTCAACACAAAATAAGGAATTGAAGAAAAGTTTAAGAAATATCTCATTAAGGTGCTCCAATCTTCTCCTCCAATGATGTAGATGAAACCCAAGCTCTCCAAGCTTGAAAATATGGCCAAAGATGAATATAATTGCTCTCTTGTCTTCCTTTTGTAGTTCCCCAATTTTTCCAAGTCCAAGAAATGACAAAATATGTCCCAGATTTCAGTTTTTGCAGTTCTGCCCTGTTTTTTTCAAATCTGTCCCGCTTTTGTAAAACTGTCCAGTTTTGAAAAACTAGACAGTTTTTTGTCCAATTTGGCCTCTTTTTGACTTTATTTTCACTTGATTTTGTTTGATCACTTCTAAATCACATAAAACCTGTAAAATTGATGTAAACGATGTTAAATGCACTATTTTATCAATCAAACATAGCAAAAATATAAGATTAAAGAAGAGATAAATTGGTAAAATACCAACTTATCAAACGTACTAGTGTGATTAAAAAAAATGCTATTGCATACGTTTCAAGAAGGATGGAAAACGAAATAGGAAAGAAACGAAATTGAATGTATGTTCACAATTTTGTAAACGACAAACTTCATTACCAGAAAGGCAGAAATTACTGCAGACAGGGGCGGATCCACCCTTTGGGTGGGGGTGGCATGCCACCCCCTCGATTAATAATTTTTTTATATACTTATGTTGTAATTTGTTTAAATTAGGTTAAATATTTGATCCTGCCACCCCCAGTCGTAAATTAGACAAAGGTCATAATTTGGTAGACACAAGTTTGAATATATCTTTAACATTTTCCGATTCCCGTTTTTCTTTGCTCTTTTTACTTCCTTTGTACTTAAGAATTCCTTTTCGGCCCTCCCAATTTTCTATTTATCTTTTATTATTTATATTGCCTTTCCTCTTTTCTATTATTTTATCTGGATCTTTAGCGAGAACACACAAATAGAAACTTCAAAATCCCTTAAATTAAGCATTTCTCTTAATCTCAAATGTGAGTATTTAAATCGAAAAACTTGGGTTTCAATGGGAATTTTGGATTGAGATCAAAATTCATTTTTTTTAATAATTTCTTTTGTTTATTACTCTCTCCGTCCATGTTTATTTGTCTATATTTGACTTGGGACACTCTTAATAAGCAATAAATAAAAAGAGAAATGAATTGGAGTACTTACTAATAAGGGTAAAACAGGTATAAAATGGTGAATTATGTCTTGGTTTTTTTAAACTATATAACTTACAAGTAAAAAGTGGACATATAATTTTATTATAATGGACAAAGAAAAAATGGACGGAGGAGTGTATTATAAAAAGTTATGCTATTCTATAATTGTTAAATTCAATTTAAATCACTCTCTACTTAAATTGTGATGGAAACTTCGTAAGCATTGCTTAGAAAAAACATGAAATTTATGATTTATTGTTGAGAACTTGTAGTTTATCTAATTCTACATTTACTTATGGGGTGTATTTACATATTGAAGAGTTTTTCTATTATTTTTCTTATTTTGATTGGTGTAATTCCCTTATTGAAGATGTTATTTTACTTGTGCAAATTCATTTTTTAATATACATAAGAGATGCAAGTTCCTCGGTGAAAATGTTGATTTTACTTATGTTGTTAATGGGTGTTAATGAGTGTAATTCCTTGTTTAAGATGCTAATTATGTTCGTTTCTTGATTTTTGAGATGTAATTTTCATATTTGCAAATAAAAAAAGCCTATTAAGTTGACCCGAATAAACTAAAAAGAGATGGACCCGACCCAAATACATGTTCCTAACAAGATGTACATTGAAAAAAATTATGGCACCCGCCACCTTCAAATCCTAGATCCGCCTCTGACCGCAGAGGTGAAAAACTCTCCTTGAAAAGGCAGAGAGTGTTCCTGAAAGTGGGTGAAAACAGATGATAAGATGGGTAGGAAAAACATTCCCCGTGGGAGAAGCCAAATAAGGAGGAGTATCTTTTCTTTTGCCCAACAAAGAGGCGTAACTGTAGGTTTTTAAGAGGTGTGGCTTTTGGTTTTTTATTTTATTTTTAGGGTACTTAAGTAAAAGGGAAAAAGGCAAAATTCTCAGAAAAATAGATAAATACAAATCTTTGGATTTTTAGGCATGCCACATCAGCGGGCTTATATCCCTGCTTTATATAGATATATAGGTTATTTACTATCCTTATAGACGGTTTGAGTTTGTAGTATGTAACATTATGTGTAGTAAATGGTTAAGTACACTACGGACGAATTCCTTGTTTAATTTCTCCAAATTTAGCCCAATTAAAATGGAATTTTTTTTTTTTGTTCAATGTAAAATGGAAAGTTGAACTTTAGTTTTACTAGCTAGTTAAGTATTTACGCAGCTGACCTATATATGTCTTACTTTTCGAGGAAAACTGCAGATTAATTTGTATTTCTTCCAACACAGGGTAGTTGCATGGAATAAAATAAGCTTACCATAATTGCCAATATATGTGAATGTTTTTTTATTTAACAAGTAGTAAATTTTAACATAACGTCGGGGCAGCGAAAAAAAGGGTTCGACTTAGGCAAATGTTCCATATTTAAGTTAACATTTAAATTTTATCTTTATTTTTAAGACTTATGCAAACATAGCTTTTGAAACTATGATCTAATGTCTCCGTGGTCTAACGTTTTCTTATAAGTTTTTCAATTTATTCAGAGAGATCTTTAATACCTTATAGAAAGTTTGTTAAGTAAATAAGGAAAGTCAACAAAAGTCTGCGGAATAGAAAAAAAAGGAAAAATTTATTTCCTTAAGTTTTTAGTATCTTTTTTACGTACCGGCCATAAAATATTCCTTTTTTACTTTTTAGTTCTCAACAACACCGTCTAAACAAACTTAGTTCCAAACGGCACAAAGTTGGCTTTGGAAAATGGGTGCATATCAATAGAAGAATACTACCCAAGTACAAAACTCCAAGGGCGTTGTGGAATGATTGGAATGTTTACACGTGGTAATTCAAATTAGTCAGGTTAGTAACTGCGAATGCCAAAAAAAAAAATAAGAGTAGGAGAATACACAGTGTTTGCTTATTTTCGTTTGATTCGATGCGACTATATAATTTCTCTCTTATTGCAGGATAAAATCAAATAATGTCTACGTGATAGATCTATAGGATTCACATATGCAACCACTTGAACCTTCCTTATGTTGCCCCTCTTGATCCTTTCATTGTGAGTAGTGCAATTTGATTATAAAATTTATTGGATCATTCAACATTCTAAATCCAAACTTGAAATAATATCTTAAAAGATAAACGACTATGAAAAAGTTTAAGAAATATTTATAAATTACATTATTAATTTTTAATTTTTTTTTACATGTAATGTTTGGTTGGTTTGGTTCGATTTGACTATTTTTAGTTAAAACCAAACTAAACCAATGGTGGTCGGGTTTTTCTTTTTAAAACCAAACCACTAGTCGGGTTTTTTTCTCAGTTTGGTGCGGTTTGCCGGTTTCGTTTGTACACCCCTAGATGTGGTTATCTTAAAAAGACAACTAAGACTGTGAAGATTTGTACAATGAGCTATGTAAATGGTACCTTGTACTTGGCCTTATCTCATACCATCACCATTGGCTTCTAAATAAACACGTGTATTTACTAAGAAAATCGCTATTGTGTATTTCTTCCTCAGTCCTTTTCATAAAAAAATAACAGTTGTCCCCTTATCTTTTTTTTTTTCCGTATATTTTCCGCTCGGTGTTCGGTATCCGTATTGAAGCCGTACTAAATTCAGATTCGTGCCGCGTAAGGCCCATTCAGGCGAAGCTGTCACGCCCCGAACCATGGCCTGGGCGTAACACGGCACTCGGGCCTTGCTTGCATGTGTCCGAGCGAACCTCATGGCTTGCTTGTCAACATGGGCATCAAGACAATATAATCTATATGATGCAATTTAAATGAATCATGAAAATATAATTTGCGGAATAAAGTCTTGAAATTATCTCATAGCATGAAAATTCATGAAAACGTAATAGTCTGCAAACATGAAAGCATAACTGACTCTGTGAACTAATATTTGTCTATGAAACCTCTAAAACATGTCTGAATACTAACTACCAGGACATGGCCCTGGACTACCATAAACTGCATACTAATATAGACTCCATGTTGAACCCCGAGAGGAGTGGGGCTCACCAATAAGGCGATAGCGAGGTGATCCTACGCGCGTGCGTATGCTCCGAAAATCGGTATCTGCACCGTGAAGTGCGTGCCCCGGCAAAAGGGACGTTAGTACATGGTGAATAGTACTAGTATGTAAAACCTCCGAAATGAAGAACATGACACAACATAGGTATAGGACATGAGCGAAATTGAATGTAACTTGAACATGAGTATGAAACATGAGTAAAGTCGAAAACGTAAATCAATGGAAATACATGTATATAAAGCGCTTGTAACGTGGGGAATGCTATAGTATAACCGACAACATGATGCGATACTTGCGTCACACGTAGAGAACACTCACACCTTGCCGGGATATGAGATTTAAGTAATAATAAGCATGTAAGGATCCGGACTACATAATAAAGGTGTTGCCTCCTTGCGACAACCCTTATCCTACGGTGGCTACGTAGTTTCGAGCTATCGAGCCTTCTCGGTTAACTAAGCAATCCCAAAAACATGAACATGATATAGTTGGCTAAGAAGCCCATGATTTTCGTGAAATAACTTGTAAATAACTTGTAATCATGATTTCACGAAAATAACTTGTGACATGGTTTCATGAAATATCTTGTCATAGTCTTGCAAACATGTTCTTGATGTCATACCCTATTTTAACCTAAGTCAAAATAGTTTACAACATCCGGGTAATTTCGGGGTTATTTAAAGTTAAGAGTCGCCACCTAATTATTTACGGTGAATTAGGGCACCTAAGGTTAATTAAAGTAATTATCTAAAGTTGATTTTAAGAGTCTGCGAAACTTGAGATTCTAGATAAGGGTTCAAATTATCCTAAAGGGAAAGGGTTAGGCATCCTCTAGGATCCGTTAGCTACGGTTTACCGACCGAACTTAGGGTTAATTAGGCTAAGTGTAAATATAGTGTTGTAGAAAGAAAATAACTTTATAAGTGTTGTTAAAGTTATAAATATAATAATGTTATTTAAAATAAGACTTGTAGAAAATATAATAGTTTGTATAAAAGAAGAACTTTAACGGCTATTTTAAAATATGATTTATAAAGGTTGTTAAAGTTTTGAAGAAAGAATATAATGATGCTATTTAAAAAATGCTTGTAAATATTGTTAATGCTCAAATGGAAATACAATAATGTTATTTGAAATAAGATTTGTAGTAGATATAGCAATTTGCATAAAAAGGAAACTTTAAATACTATTGAAAGTAAATTAGAAAAAAAAAAAACATAATGATTTGTATATAAATAATAGATTTTAACAAATTTGAACTTTGACTAAAATAGCATTAATAAGATAGATGCAAACTAAATCTAGCTCTGCTTTTATAAGGATGTGAATTTCTTTCTCTTTATTTAACTATGTTTGGCTAAAAATATGCATAATTTGAACGAACCTTAGGAATGTTTTACAAAATATTCTTTAGTTCTTATTTGCGTGTTAGTGGCGTTTTAAAATTTTCAAGATGATAAGAAGAAAGTATGACTCCTTTAACTCTAAAATATGAATTTATACTATTAATTATTCTAGAAGTAAATATTATGGATACTATAAATAACTTAAATATAAAAGAAGAAAATGGGTCTTATGGGATTAATTATTAATTTTCCTTAAATTAACTACCCATTACTAAAACTATATCCCACTAATTTGCTAAGAATTCATCTAAATTAAGAAAATAAAACAAGATAAAGGGTTAGTGGCATAATACGAGTTAAATGCACAGAATAAAATAAAAGGGGCAAATAATCGAAGCTGACCCATTTTGGATTTCTTTGGTCATGCCACTATTGGGCTTTTAGCCCAAGAACTTCTTTGCATAAGTGCTATATGACGTTTCATCTATTGGCTTGGCCGAAATTTGTTTTTCCATTTTTTTTTCTTTCTTCTTCGGACGGCTGGACAGAGAGGAATAAATCCTCTCGTTGGGCCTTGGCCCAACACTGAATGCGGAAGACGAGTGAGTCCCCTCGGACTCGTATGCGGTGGTTCATGCAAACAAAGAAAAGTAATAGTGAGAGTGGAGAGAGGAATTCTAATTCTTATATCAAATGTAGAGAACATATAAGTAAAAAAAATAGAATCATTCCATCATTCAAACCGTGCATATTCTGTAAACTGGCATATTTTCACATAATGAAAGAAAACAAGGCAAACATGCTAGTAATTATCCCAAAAATACGTTGTCCAGGCAGTGCACTTAATTAGATTAAAGTGTCCTCATTTTACATAACTTTGAAACCAAAGAACATGCTCTCTAATGGCCATAGGAGAAGTGAAACAAACAAACATCCAATACCTCCTACTGTCATGGAGAAGGGAAACTTTCAATGCCTATGCATAATACAAGTATAGAATTTCATAAGTCAATTTCCTATAAGAACACGTACAGTTCTTAAGTCACTGTATCATTCATTTTTTTTCTATTCAACTTAGTAATCAATTTATGAAAATACCTCCCAAAATCAGTATTCTTAATACAATATGAAGACAAAGGTAGCAGTATTTTTTAGCTAAGAAACCGAAGAATGATTAGGGCTAAAAATACGGTACTTGTTAGAATGGGAACCAATACAGTAGCAACTTGCTACCATATGCGACAACAACATTAATGAAGCAGCAACAAATTTCTCATGACAACGGCAAAATCAAGTGCGGTATTTGTTGGTTTTAAACCAACAATTATTTCACCAAAGCGTAGTACTTTGAGTTCAAAATGCAGCAGCAGGAAAGCATTAACACAGTGGGGCAGTAGGCACATTTAATGCTAGCTACTTTGTATAACGACGTTTAATTAAAATAGAAGAGAAACATACTAACAGCCAACATTATGACTATACTTAGGCCAATGAACACATTTAAAGAATCTGACTTTTAAAGTTATCTTAGGATGGAAATATGCCTGCCAAACACGAGTATTTTTAGATAACCAAAACCAGTTTCAGTATACTTGTTTGAGAGATGATTTAAGAAAGTGCGTAAATGACAGTTTTCAAACGAGAAGGAGCATAGACACTGTGGCAGACTCCATATGAATACAAGCAACATTTTAATACCAATGTTAAACAGGGCAAAATGAGTCAATATCTTTATGCTTTAGACAGATCAGGTTTCAGGGAAGACATGCACTATTTGGTTCATGAAGTGTAACGAGGAGATTTAATAAAAAAAAAATTGAGGAGAAGTAACAGTTTAACCATCACTCAGGAAATATAATTGAAAAACTAAAGTCCACAGTTAACCAAATGAGATATATGCAACTCCCTTTTATGCAAAATTATAGACGTAAATTGATTGACATTCAGGCATTCAAAGGATTTCAACACCCATCGGCAGGCTTGTAATAAGTTTCAAATTCATAAAAAAAAAAAATGAAACTGAGACCGTATAGCAATACCGCAAATATGCAGACCTACCCTTATCAAACTAGATATACCTCTTGTAAGCTTTAATCTCAGTAAGTTGTGTTATTGTCTAATTCCCAAATTATGCTAAGTATTTACACCATCATAGAAGTGTTGTACACTAACATAAACATGAGCAAACAAAGATCGAACGCATATTCCTAGTAGTCATGCTTGACTTAGCCCATGTCATTTGAACGAACAGGAACCACATAATCAGATGCACCCAACAAAGCATATTAAAACTCAGAGAGCAGATTAACAAGGGAAAACTTAATTTACAAATGACAGACAATTACAGAGATGGTTCAGTGCCGATCTGTTTTTAGTCATATACATAATATACCTAAGATATATATACCACGTCGTGCATATCAGATGTATACCGAATGTATATCTTCTTCTTATCTTGATAACCTACTGTATATCCTATGTATATTCGACTTTATCTAAGTTCTAAGTCCTGGAAAATCAGTCCAAACAATCAAGCTACAGTATACGTCTTTCAAGTTCATTTTAGTAGTTATCATCCTATTCTAACAGCTCCCAAACATCAAATAAATAACATGCCGACAAAGAACTACATAATCACTAAAGAAATACAACCAAATAAGCTGAAAGTCTAACTAAAACAGGAGCTAGAGACTAATAAGCAATGAGTGTATCGAGGTTTACCTTTTTTGTATGCAGTGAACTGAAGGCTTCGAGTCTCGAATCTGCACTCGAACACGACGAACGATTCGAATCTCAGGTCGAGACGAACCCGAAGCCAAACGCGAATTTCTTTGCAGAGATAGTCGGTATTTTTTGTTCTAGTGGTAAAAAAGGTATTTAGAAGGGTTTAAAGCGGCTGAAGAAGGCTTCCCCCCTTTTTAGATCAAAACACGAGTATTTATGTAGTGATTTCTATTGGGGTTTTGAATTCACGATTTGGGCGGGATTTTAAAATCAGACTCGTTCAAAATCAGAATGTTGGGTGTGATTTGATTCGGTGTTGCCAAAAATGGCCCGATCTTTTCTGTTACTTTGAGGATTTTTGCATCTTGAAACGAAAATGGGAAACTTTTTCCATTTCAGACAAAATTTGCATGGGAAAAGGAAAGTCAGGACTGTGATGGTGAAAGGGGACTGAAGTTTTGCTAGAAATGGAGGAGAGAGAAGAGAGAAGACGACGAGAAAGGAGAGAGAGCGTAGGGAGAGAGAGAGACGAAAAAGAGGAGAAGATGATTAGGTTTTTCTTTGTTAAACAAATATAGTGGGCCGGTCGGGTCGGGTAGAAATAGGGATGGGCTGGTCGGGTGATAGAAGATAATGGGCTGGTCCGTTTGGGCCATTAATTGGCTGAAAATGGTGATTAATGGGCTGCCATTTAGGCTGTTATTTTGGCCGAAAATGGGCCATCTAATGGCCTTTTCTCCTTCAATCTTAATTCCTTTTGGGTTTCTAATTTAACAAACTAGTACAATGAAGACAATTAATAATTAGTATGTAGAAAGTAAAGGTTTAATAAAGTATAATTAATTTAACGAGTACAAAATCCGAAAATGAAACGATGATGAACTATTAAAGTTATGATAAAGTAATGCTCGTAATGTTGATAGTGAAAATAACGGAAATGAAAGTAATGATATTAATAATAGCAAAAATAAAAATAGTGGTGAAAATAAAATATTTAGATTGTTAATAAATTTAAAAACCCAAGGAAATAAATTGGAATAAAGGAGGGGCAAAATTGGGTGTCAACACTTGATTCATGAGTAATAACAATAGTTCATAATTATATAAATAATTGACTTGAAAAACATGTACGTGACTTGCTACATAAAATTATAAAATTTCATATAAACATAATGAGAACACATGAGGAAGAATTCATGATTCATGGATTAAGCTAGGTTCCTAATAACCGTAATGGAAGATTAGGAATACAATAACGAATATAGATACATAATTCATGTTCATTAATACATACATACGGGCTACTAATAAGTTGGGCTTAATGTCCTAGGGTTTGAACTTCATGGATATCAAGAAACGGAGCATGGGGAAGAACGTAGAGATTCCCACATGTGGATGGAAGTTCTACATACCTTAATTGCTCCAAAATCTTGAATTAATTAAGGACTTGAATTTTGGAGAAGATTTCCTAATTCTTGATTTCTTGAACCTTGAGATTGGTTTTCTTGAAAACCCTAGTTTAGGAACAATGATTTCTTGCTTAGATTATTAGAATATATGTTAGAATTGAGTTGGAAGTGGTTTGGATTGACTTACCGGATGTTTTGGATTTGCTAGGGCTTGGAATCGTGAATAATGAAATATAAGAACTCAAGACTTGGATTTATACAAAAATGAGGCGTTAAGGTTATATGACATATTATACGGTCCGTATAAAGTTATACGCGGTCCGTATAATATGACCATATTTATCATGGGTGAACAAAATTACCTTTTGCTGAGCGTCATTTAAGACGGGATTTGAGTTATACCTGGCCTATATAAAATTATATGGGCCGTATAACAAGTTCGTATAACATGACCAGGAATGATCGCAGACCAGAATCCTCGCAAAATAGCCATAATTCTTTGCAAAGATGTCCGTTCGACCCCATAATATACCATTGGAAAGGTATTTCAAAGGGCTACAACTTTCATTTAGAAGTTTTCCCAAATTCCTAATTAATAAGTGGGTTATGGTTGGAAGTAAGACCTTCTAAAAACTCACTCGCAAACATGCCCCGTAGAGCGGCTTCCAACTTTGCTTTGTCCAAAGACATTTCTTATGACTTGATTAGTTTTCAAAACACTTCCTATAACCCTCATTGGTTCCATTATGTTATCATCTTATGAGTTAAACCTTCGCCCGAAGTTACGAGGTGTTACAATATCTCCCCTCGGGGATCATTCGTCCTCGAATGACGGGTCATGGTTAAGAATATGGCCTGACATGGCTTCGACTCACATGAACGCGAAGGAAATATGACATGAAACATGGAGACTGAACTAACACGACACGGTTACACGGAAACGTGAACACCGAGATATGAACACAAGTACTCGGATATATGACATAAGCGCGAAATACGAGGACAATACGATACGGGCTATGGAAAGTTGCCTCGAGAGTTCATCGCTTGCTCTTCAAACAAAAATGGGTACTTAGACTTCATATCCTCCCCGCCTTCCCATGTAGCTTCCTCAACTTCTCGACTCCTCCACAGACTTTCACCGAGGCTACTTCCTTAGTCCTCAACTTGCGAACCCGACGGCCAAGAATGACTATGGGATCTCCTCATAAGTTAAACCATCCTTAACCTGTTATAGTATCAACAAAGAACAACCAACGACGGTCCCTACACTTCCTCAACATGGACACACGAAACACGGATGTACAGCTACCAAATCTGCGTGGCAACTCAAGTTCATAGGCTACTAGACCGACCTTTCGCATTCTATAAGGTCCAATATATCTGACCGAGCTTCCTTTTCTTGCCAAATCTCATAACACCCTTCATGGGTGAGACTTTTAAGGAACACCCAATCATCAACCGAAAATTCTAAATCCTTCGCCTCACATCCGTGTAAGACTTCGCGACTCCGAGCCATTTTCAAACGCTCCCGTATTAACTTGACTTTCTCCATAGCTCGATAAACCAATCTGGTCCCAACAACTCTGCTTCACCAACCTCAAACCAGCTAATAGATGATCTACACCTTCGCCAATACAAAGCTTCAAACGGTGCCATCCCAATGCTAGTATGATAATCGTTATTATAGGAAAACCCGATAAGCAAGTGATCATCCCAATTACCTTTGAAACCATAGATCCCGCCTTTTCAACATATCCTCAAAAAATTCGAATAGTAATTGTGAGTTGCGGATGAAAAGTCATGACCGAGATTCACCTTGGAATTTTCGAAAGGATTTCCGTGTTCGCCGTGAACTCCAGCACCACATCTCGAAATAATGGACACCTGGGTCCCATGCAATTGACAATTTCATTAACATATTGTTTCGGCAAATTTCAAATTAAGGTCTCGACCGGCAAAAGTGCGCCGAATTAAGAAACGATCACCCAAGAGTCATGTCTCCTAGTCGAACGAGGTAGACCCGATACAAAGTTTAATCAATCATTTCCAATTTCCCGCACAGAATATCGATATTCGAGCCAAGCGAAGTTCTCCGGTGTTCGGCTTTCACTTGCCGACAAGAACACTTAGCTACAAAAAAGCATTCTTCTTCATATCATTCCACCAATAAAAGAAGAAGATCATGGTACATCTTAGTGGAACCTCGGGTGAATGGAATACCCGGAATGTATTCGATACGATTCACTCTCTAAGCCCATCTACATCTGGAACACACAATCAACCTGTCACGCCCTAACTTTCCATAGGACGCACGGGCACCCGACCCTATTGGCCGTAGCGAATTTTCGGCGACTTTTCATAAACATGCGGAAGCCCTCAAATCATATCATAAGTACATAATGAAAATCATCAAAAACAAACATGTCTTTCATCTTTATCAAACCAAATAAAACTAGTACCGCATGAAATTTGCCAACATCGTGGCACCGTAACATAATGTCGAGGAAAATTGTTACATAGCCGCTACAAAATTGACATATAATACACATTAATCGTATCGCAAAAACCAACATCCGTATACCATACAAAAGCATTCGTGTGTTAAGTAAAGACCGGAGCCGGAGTCGCCAATAAATGAACATCTTTTGCTAACATCATGTTACATTCTAGTTGTAGTTTTGTAGAAATTTATCGAAGAAAGAGTTGAAGTACAAGATAAATATGTCCGAAGTACGTAAAGTATGGTATACATGGAAAGGAGGAAATAAAATGAATGAGTTCTGTAAAATGAGCATAAAAAATTAATTGTCAAAGTGATGATTCTTATGACCAAGTACAAATCATACATAAAGTTAGTAAGACAAACGTGATAATCCGAATGCCAAAATGCTTAGCTTTTTTTTGTAAAACGTTTAAGTTTCATATATATAGAAAAATAGAACAAATCATACGCAGCATTAACCGACCGATCATAATCCGTTGTCAAAATCACATATACACATACCGCGATCAAGTATCCAACGATCAATATCACACATAGGTCAAGTATCCGAAACGTCAATATCACACATACCGGGCGGCCAGTTAAGAATCCAAATGTTAACATCACACATACCGCGACCAAGAATCCATTATCACACATATCGCGCCAAGAATCGACCGGCAACATCACACATACCGCGGCCAAGAATCCTTGCCCAATATCACATGGCAAGATACCGCGCCAAGAATCCACGCAACATCACACATACTTTGTTTCTCTCAAGAATCAAATTAGCGCAATATCACACATACCGTATGCCAAGAATCCAAATGTCAATATCACATACCGATACGCAAGAATCCTTCCATCAATATCACTTAGTGCGCACGATCACACAACCGGTTAGGACCCTGCCGAAAGACATACAAACAAAACGACGTTGTAATCGTGGAAAATCATACGCAATGCAAAACACTTACAAAGACCCAATAGGATAATCAAAACGAATTGTTATTTCAAAACCGAAACAATAGTCAAATCAGATTTTCTTCCGAATATCACTCGAGAACATATAAAGCCGAACTTCAGAAACCATAGTCACGTATCGGAATCATAAGTATACGAATCATCATTTTAGACTCAACAGATAAATATATATTCATACCGGGTCTAAAATAGTCATATTATTTTTTTCAAAAAGTCGTTAAGACTATATACAAAGAAAAGTCGCGGGATCCACTCGACGACGCCAATGCACTCCATCCGGGCCCGCCTACGGAAATCATAGTCATTATACGTCATAGAATCATTTACGAGCATATCAAAGCCATCCGGTTCTGTCTGTGAAAGTTACGGACGTTCGTAGTTACAAAACTCTTTTGAAAACAAAACTTTTTATGCAACATTTGAAACCAACCATACAAAGACACATAAACCATGGCTTGACCATATGAAGGTGCCAACATCAAGAAGCAAATAAGCATCGTAAACATGCTCGGATTTTACGAATAGAATTTCCCCCGAAGCTCATAATACATCATAGCTTAGCCCATATCTAAGACATGTCAAAAGAAGGAAAGGTAAGCTTTACATACCTTGATTGCTTCCTAAGCTAATCCAAACTCAAGTCTCAAATTTTAATCTACAACACATCATTAGACACCAAACATTAGTCATAGGCACTCTAATCCCATTTTAAGTTCGCACTTTATTTACGTAAATTTGGGGCAAAGATTTCCCCGTAAACTCAACACCCCGAGAATTCAACTTGGCCAAATATCCAACAACAATACCAACAACCACATCAACAATATCCATAAGCAATTCCAAACGCATTCTAACATTAATAATTCCTTTCTACACAATTCGGCAACATTTCATGCATATTCAATTCAACTTCATACATTCAAACTAATATCAACGATCGCATATTCAAATACCAACCCAAAACCATTCAAATACGATTCAAGAACACTTCCAACAATCCGCACAATATTTCAAACAATCCAATTAATGCTCTACTCCACTCGAAACCTCAAATTTCCATAAGAACAACAACAATATATTTCTTCCTTCCAAATTCATAAACTACACCAATAATTCACATATTCACAACATTAACCTTAACAATATAAACTACACTAAATTCACATTATCTTCAAAACAAATACAAACGTTCTCTACTTCAATTTGGACCATTAAATCATCATTTTCATCATAGAATCCATACAACAACAACCAAAACATACTAAATAAAATTTGTTCATTCCTTGCCAAACAACACAACCCATATGCCGGCCACAACCAACCCACAACTTTCATGAATATATATTCGTGTTTCTACATCACATATTTCATAACAACAACAACTAAAATACTAAATAACATTAGTTCACTACTCCTACACCACACACACACACACACACACACACGGCCAACCTTCCCCAAACATAATTTCATGGTTTCCTTCATTTCTACATATCACAACATGTACCAATCATCCATAAACACATAAAGAAGATCAAACCTCACCTTTTCTCTTCAACTTTTCCTCTCGGCCAAGCTTCCAGGATGCACAAACGATGTTTTTCTGCTCCAACAACCCTTCCATGTTGACGAGACCTTCCAATTGATATGAAAGCTTGAGGAAAATAATTTTTTCATGATCAACCCCATAGGGCTGGGTCGGCCATGTACCGACCTTCGTCGTTTTTCTCATGGCCTTTTTTTCTCTCTCTCTTGATGTTTCTTGAATTTTCTAGGAGCTAAAATATGATGAAGATGATTTAATTAATCATCTTTCTCTCCATATATAATTCACACACATGGCCCATGGCCCACACACACACATGTCCATATTGGCCATTTTCATGAATTAATAAGTTTCCAAAACTTCACTCTCTAGCCCCAAATTCTCATGAAATGCTTAACTTTCCATAATTCACTTTTAACCTCAAATTTTCTTATTCCAAATTTACCCTTAACACTCCATGCCAATGAAAAGATTAATATGCAACTTATGCACTTTTAACAAAAATCAACAAAATCGAAAATTAAAAGCTTGTCCATAACTTGTCGCGACCAACTTAGAATATTCCAACGCACAAAGTACGGGTATAACATCTGCGGTACCTCAAGGTACCATCATCTCCCTTCTTCGAAAGTTCGCCGTTTTATGCTCGTGAATCCCCTTCGGTACCGCAACAAGTAGGGATCATTAAACCGTTTCTCCTTGACTTCAATGACTAAAGAGGAAAGGGCCCTACGAACCACCACACCACCATCCTCGAGGTCCAAAAGTCGAACTCCAAGATCGGGGCCAAACGGTGAACTTCCTTGTCATAACTCTCTTATCTAAGTCCACAATGGGCTAAACTTCCCATGGAACGCCTACTAAGAGCATCACTACAACATTCGCTTCCACCGTGATGGTAATAGAATATCCACATCATAATCCTTAAGCAATTCGAGCCATCTCCTTTGCCTAAGATTCAGCCCCTTTGCTCAAGATATACCGGCAGATTTTGATGCTCAGAAAATATCAACATGCACTCCATACAAATAATGACGCCATATCTTAAGTGCAAAAACTACAAATGTACCGCCAACTCTAGGTCATGAGTCGGATAATTCTTTTTCGTGAACCTTCGAGCCGACGAGACGCATAAGCTACAACCTTACCATGCTCGCATCAAGACACATCCGAGACCAACTCCCGAAGCATCACAATAAACCACGAACCCTTCGGTTCCCCTGCGGTAGAGTCAAATTGGCGGCGCAAAAGTCAATCTCGTTTTTTAATTTCGAACCGCGCTCGCAGTATCCGACCACCGAAATTTAACTTCCTTCTTCATCAACTTGGTCAACGGTTTCAAAATAGACGAAACCCCTCTACGAAACGTCCGTAATAGGCTGCCAGACTCCAAGAAAGCTCGTGAATATCCGAAATCGATGCTGGTCCGGGCCAATTCTTAACGGTCTCAATCTTTGAGAGTCAACTCGAACACCCTCACTAGAAATCACACGACCTAGTGATGCCATCGACTGCGAGCCAAAAATTCACACTTAGAGAATTTTGCATACAACTTGCGATCCTCGAGAATCGAAGAACTTTACGAAGGTGCCCGCATGCTCGGGCCTCACTACGGGAGTAAATCGAGGATATCATCTATGAAGACAATGACAAAGAGGTCCGAGATATGGCTACAAGACTCTATTCACGAGGTCCATGTTGCGCCGCTGTGGCATTGGTCAAACCGAAGGACGCGGACATAGAATTTGAAATGACCATATCCGGTTCTAAAGGCTATCTTAGGAATATCTTGTCCCTAACCTTAAGCCGATGGTAACCTGACCGAGAGATCTACCTCTGGAGTAACATCAGGCACCGAAAGCCGATCAAATAAGTCATCTATTCGTGGAAGAGTATTTGTTCTTGATCGTGACTTTATTAAGCCGGCGATAGTCATGCACATGCGCAAAGAACCATCTTTCTTGCGCACAAAAGGACTGGGGCACCCATAAAGACACCGGGCCTCGATAAAACCCTTGTCTGTAAGATCTTTGGAACGAGCCTTAAGGCTCGTACCCGCCGGGAGCCATCCTATAAGGTGGAATAGATATAGGTTTCGTACACGGGAGTAGGTCAATTGAGAAATCAATTTCCCTATCGTGAGGATTCCAGGGAAGATCCTCGGGAAAGGCTCAGAAACTCATTAACAAAAAGAGATCGATCAAGAGTTGGGGTCTGGGAAGCTGAATCCCTAACCCGAACGAGATGATAGATATAACCCTTATACACTATTTTTCTTGCCTTGAGGTAAGAAATAAACCTACCCTTAGGACTTACTGAATCACCCTTCCACTCTAAGACTGGCTCATTAGGAAACTTAAAATTTACAAATTTTTGGTTCTACAATCAATCGACGCATAATATGAATATAACTAGTCCATGCCCATGATTACATCAAAATCTACCATTTCTAACTCACATAGGTCATTTTGAAAAAAAGATGCGATAGACTCGACCGGATGTACCCCTATAGACACGTATAGACACGTCGGGCTATGACTGACTCACCAACCGGAGTAGACACATCAAAAGGTTCCTTTAGCTTTTGCTCAATACCAAATTTTTTAGCAACATAAAGAAGACATAGATATGGTGGATCCGGTGGTCCATGAGAGCATAAACATCAAAACCGAAAATGGGCGAGTATATTCTCGTGATAACATCAAGACGGCATCGATATCCGACGCCTTGCCAAAGCATACAAACGGTTTTGAGCCACCGCTTATGTTGCCGGATCTGTTGGTGCACGTCCCGCCCGAGTTTGGTTATATATGAGGAACCGATGAATTTATCGACCGAGTCCAATTACCTCCGTGCCCCTTGTACGATTGAAGGACAATTTCGCTCGAACATGGCCCGGGCCACACCCATAGCAAATATTCGATCCGTGAGCGTGACTCCCCGTAGGTGCCTCTTCCACACTTAGCACAAATTGGATTGGTGAAGTTACTCCGAGTCACACCGGCCCGACACTCGGGAGCCCGACGGCTTGACACGGGGGTACTCCGCCGCCGGTTATCTTTCCCGAACTTGGAAATCCGGAGCACTTGCTGTGGACGGAAGCAGTCCGCCGACTCGTTCTTAAAGAATTTTCGTTTCCGTTCCCGCCGAACCGTCCATGAGACTTGGTTCTCTTGTCGAACTCCTTGTCTTTCTCTTTCTTCAAGGCTTCCTCCTCCTTTAGCCTTGTCTTGTTCCTCGTACGAAAGCAACCATCTTGGAGATGGTCATCCCCCCATTACGTGCGTAAATATTGGCCCCATCATACAAATAGGAATCAATTTCTCCAACAAACCTCCTCACTCTCGCCCTCATGTCCGTTACCATATTTGAAGCATGCTTGGCCGTAGATCGACAAACTCCAAATAGTAGTCCCGAACCGACCTCCGCCATTCCTCGCTAAGAAACGGGGAATTGCTCGACCCTTAGCTTACACGACCTCTACCGGCATGAAGCGGTCTAGGAATGCACTTGCAAACTCATCCCATGTAAGTATCGGGTGCATCTTCACCTCGGGACAATTCTAAGATTCATACCATGTGTATATGAATATGATGATTTTACCTACCGAGTCCCTCGCCTGAGGTCGGGACACGCTATATGTTTCATGATGATTATACGATTTGATATGCATGATAAACGTTTTCAAAGGCAAGTTTTTTTTGTACTCACTACTTCGGCATGACCGCTTATTGTAATGGTTTACGAAAATTTTACCGACCTGAATGCCGCGAGTACATCAATGAAGACATTAGCGTAAGATGTTCCACGGGATTGGCGGTCCTTCGTCTTTCTGATATGGTTCCATGTTCCAGCGAGAAGCGTTGTCGTGTATATAGTATGGGGCTTTCAGCCTCCATGCTTTCCGTATTGTGATGTATTATTTTACGGGTTTTATACGCTTACGGGTCTTACTTGATTTGAAAAAGAGAAAAGCTAAAAATCTTTCATTATTTTTTGGAATCTATGAGGGCCCAATATGACCATGAGTGTCACGAGAGTCGACGGTTCGCTCGCCCTAGGTAAGGGTCGTGTGCCCATTACACCCCATCGGATTAAGGGTGTGTGAGCATATGTTGGATATGGGAATCAAGTCCTCCAACAAACCTTCTCACTCTCGCCCTCATATCCCATATGTGGAGCATGCTTAGCCGATCGACAAATTCCAAATAGTAGTCCCGAACCGACCGCCATTGCTTCGTGGAATTGCTCGGCCTTAGCTTCCCCGACCTCACGGCACGAAGTGGTCTGTGAATGCACTTGCAAACTCATCCCATGCAGCATCGGGTGCATTCTCACCGGGACAATTCCCAAGATTCATACCATGTGTTAGCAATGCTCTGCCAGGGCGATGAGCTCCAAAAGTAGTTGCTTGGCCCTTGGCGGACCAAGATTTTAGCATCAATGTAGTCGAGGGTCTGTATTTTCTTTTCGCGAAGATCTGGGATTCATTCGAGAGAAGACTCTCCATTTTTCCGAACTCGAAAATACTGTGTGAGCATATTGATAGCACTCCTAACATCCCCGCATGAGGATTAGAAAGACATCCTCGGAAAGAGTTCTTCATGATCTTGCATGCTGGTCGTAGCCTTCGGTGCATTTTCGCAGATTTTTCGAAAATACGTCTAGAATGGAAAGACATCCTAAAAGTACGCTCTAATCGCACGATCTAGAATATGAAAGCAGTGAGACCGAATGTCTTGGTGGTCAACCTGCTTATATGCATGGGGCCCTCACACATATAAAAGTGACCCCACCGGACATGGTTTCATAGACTCTAAAGACACTTGAACCTAGGATACCAAGCTTTGTCACGCCCGAACCATGGCTCGGGCGTAACACGGCACTCGGCCTCGCTCGTACGTGTCCGAGCGAACCTCGTTGCTTGTCAACATGGGCATCAAAAATAATATATCTATATGATGCAATTTAAATAAATCATGAAAATATAATTTGCGGAATAAAGTCTTGAAATTATCTCATAGCATGAAAATTCATGAAAACGTAATAGTCCGCAAAATACGAAAGCATAACCGACTCGTGAACTAATATACGTCTATGAAACCTCTAAAACATGTCGAATACTAACTACCGGGACATACGGCCCTGGACTACCATAAATTGCATACTAATATAGACTCCATGTTGAACCCCGAGAGGAGTGGGGCTCACCAATAAGCTAATAACTGAGGTGATCCTATTGCGCGGGCGTATGCCCCGAAAATCGGTATCTCCACCGCGAAGTGTGCCCCGGCAAAAGGGACGTTAGTACATGGTGAATAGTACTAGTATGTAAAACTCGTCAAATGAAGAACATGGCATAACATAGGTATAGGACATGAACCGAAATCAATGTAATCTTGAACATGAGCATGAAACGTGAGTAAAGTCCGAAAATAGTAAATCAATGAAAATACATATATATAAAACTTCTTGTAACGTGCGGAATGCTATAGTGTAATCGACAACATGATCTGGTACTTGCGTCCTACTAGGAGAACACTCACACCTTGCCAGGGGATATGAGATTTAAGTAATAATAAGCATGTAAGGATCCAACCGCATAATGAAGGTGTTACTTTCCTTGTCGACAACCCTTATCCACGGTGGCGACGTAGTTTCGTGCTATCCGAGCCTTCTCGGTTAACTAAGTTAACAATCCCAAAAAACACGAACATGATATAGTTGGCTAAGAAGCCCATGATTTTCGTGAAATAACTTGTAAATATCAGAATCATGATTTCACGAAAATAACTTGTAACATGGTTTCATGAAATATCTTGTCATAGTCTTGCAAACATGTTCTTGATTCATGGGTAATAACAACAGTTCATAATTATATAAATAATTGAGTTGAAAACATGCATGTGACTTGCTACATAAAATCATAAGTTTTCATATAAACATAATGAGAACACATGATAAGAATTCATGCTTCTTACGGATTAAGCTAGGGTTCCTAATAACCGTAATGGAAGATTAGGAATACAATAACGTATATAGATACGTAATTCATGTACATAAATACATAATTATGGGCTACCAATATGTTAGGTTTAATGCCCTAGGGTTTGAACTTCATGGATATCAAGAAACGGGCATGGGGAAGAACGTAGAGATTCCCACATGTGGATGGAAGTTCTACATACCTTAGTCGCTCCTAAAATCCTTGAATTAAAGACTTGAGCTTTGAAGAGGATTTTCAAAATCTTGAATTCTTGAACCTTGAGATGGGTTTTCTCGAAAACCCTAGTTTTAGTGAATGATAATTTCTTATTTAGATCATTAGAGTATATGTTAGAATTGAGTTGGAATAATCTAGAGTAGGCTTGCCTTGGTGTTCTTGATGATGGGAGAGGGTAGGAGGTCGTTCTAGGGCTTGAAGGAATGAAAATAATGATTTGAACTTATATGGACGAATATATACTGTTCGAAAATTGTAGTTTACGTAGAAGACAGTTTCAAGCCGTATTTTGAAATACTAGCCGTATTTTGAAATACGGCCCGTATTCCGAAAGGACTACACTGTGTCTCTTCAGTAAAATGGCGATAACTCTTTGTACAGACATCCGTTTGACTCCCATAATATACCGTTGGAAAGGTATTTCAAAGCTCTACAACTTTCATCAAGGAAGTTTTCCCAAATTCAAAATAAGTTTTTTGAAATACGGGCCATATTTTGAAATACGGTCCGTATTTAACAATGTAAAATTCAAATGTCAAATTCGCATGCTCGGTAAATCGTACCGCATTACTTACTTGGTTTACGGCCCGTATACCGAAATACTCTGGTCATCGGTTCATGGACGTAAACCCCTATCTTACCCGAACAGAAAATTTCAATTCTCACATCCTTTATCTCTTTTAAGTCTACAGATCATGGTCTGCCATGTTAAAGATACGAGGTGTTACATCAATAATCCAACAGTTTCATCCTTGGACATGAAGATGAAAGAGCGTCAATGTAAAGATCCTCACCGAGCCCTCATAGAGACACATTTACACGAAAAGAGAAGTCTCCATTTCGAGATTCCTATACGGAGTTCCGAGATACCGAGGGCAAAGCTATATGTTCCGAATGTTGCAGAATTACGTCGTCGAATTCTAGAAGAAGCTCATTATTCTTGGTATTCTATTCACCGTGTGCGACAAAGATGTACCATGACCTTAAGTTAATGTATTGGTGGGATGGAATGAAGAAAGACATTGCGGGATTTGACTTAAATGTCAAACCGTCGCCATGGAAAGTCGAGCATCCAAAAGCCGCAGGATTATTGCAAGCCATGAAATTCTAACACAGGAAATGGGAAATGATCAACGTGGATTTTTATTGCGGGTTTCCTCGTTCGAAGTAAATATGATTCCATATGGGTGATCGTACGGACTCCAAAGCGCTCTTTTTTAAA